>NC_057795.1:408838792-409138792 GCF_018294505.1 Triticum aestivum
TGTGCATGGCTTCATCATAGAGAGGTGATGTGTATGGCAGAGGCCACCAACGATGGGGTGTGAGAGAGAAAATGACCGTAGAGAGGGAAGAGAAGGTGTGTGCGCATGAGAGGAGTTGACATCGAGAGAACGTGTTTGTTTGAGAGACACCGAGGAAGACTTCTATATATCGATGGTGCATGTAGGCGGGAATTAAACAAAGGGATGGTCTTATTGGTTTCAGGGATATAGGGGAAGAGTGAGAGGCCGGGGGGGGGGGTAGCTAGAAGGAGATTGTTAAGTGTGAGTGTGTGCTTTACCCATCCAGGCAGAAGTTATGTGCACAAAAGAGGAGAATGATTCGATGTGGCGTTAGGATTAAGGGTAATTAACTATGTATGGAGACATAGAGACCTTGAACGTGCATGTGTGAGAGGTATACATGTATACGTGGGATGTGTGTGTGTGTGTGTGCGCGCGCGCATGATCGAGATAAAAGAAAGAAGACATAAGTCATAAGATCAACGACATGGGAGAGACGGATCGGTATGACAATATGCATGCATGTGAGAATGCAGGGAAGAAGGCCCGACAATTGAGCATGTGTTTTTGTCTTTAAGAGATAGTGGCGTGGGCTGGAGCATGCATCTATGGCGAGCAGAGGGAGTGAGGCACAACGATTGTGCAAAAGAGATCAACCTATAAATGCATATGTATGGAGAGACATATATAGTGTGGGTGATAGGAAGCAAGACTCCGTGCGAGAAAGAAATGTTGACGGAGAAACTACAGATAGATACAGAGATGGAGATGCTAGCTAGAGGGACATCCGCTACTTTGGGTGTTGGAGATGACCGTCGGGTGGTTCAGAGGGTGAAGTTATATATGTGTGTGAGAGGGCACTTGACTGCATGTAGAGAGAAACATATGTAGTGTGCGTGATAGGAATCAAGAGTGAGGGCGAGAAAGAAGGTTGATGGAGAAATAGATAAATGGAAAGATACAAATGCTAGCTAGTGTGCATTAGAGATAGGAGTCGAGTGGATCAAAAGGCTGAGTTATGTGTGTGTGGGTGTGAGAGAGATAGAGAGAGGGTGCATGTGAGTCACATATAAACAGATATCAGAGAGAAATGAGATCCCGAGAGACGGAGTTCTGTGTCTGCGAGAGAGAAAGATATTTCACAATGAGAGTGATAGCTAGAGAGACATATGAGGGAATGCAAGATATCTCTAGGGAGAGAGAGTGTGTGTGAGCGACATACAAGAGAACAATGGAGAAATATGAGACCTCGGGAGATAGAGTTTGTGTTTGTGTGTGAGAAAGAGATATTTAAGAGGAAGAGCCATAGGTTCTCATATCTAAGGAGCGAAAGACATCTATGTATGAGGGGTGTGCGAGTGGCACACATGGGAATAGTAGAGATAAATGAGACCCCGGGAGACAAAGTTTTGTGTTTGTGTGAGAGAAAGAGATTCCACATGGAGAATCATAGTTAGGGACACATAGCAGGGAGCGAGATATACTTAGAGAGAGATAGAGTGATGACGTCAAGGGAGAGAGTACCGTCAGTGTGTTATGAAGATAAAAGATCATTGTCAACATACAGGTAGCACGAGAGATACCTGAGAGACGATGAACGCGTATAGGTCCAGAGAGATAGTCCTATATAAGCATGAGTGATAGCTATATGAGATGAATATCTGGATTAAATGGGATTCAAATATTTAAACTGGAGATCACGACATCGATAATATCATAACGCAAATTGGTGTATCAAACATGCATATTCATTTGAATTTGGGCACAAATGTAATGTTATATAGTTTATCAATATTGGTGATCCACAGATTCTTTAATTACAAAGAATGCATAGTTTATATGCAATTAATGTCTAAACGGGATTACACTATATGTTGCGTGTGTGAAACACATTATACATGTTTGAGAAGTAAAAAAAACCCGCATGAAACACACATTAATTGGAGACGGATAGCGAGGAATGCATACATTGGATTTCAACATAAAGTGGTTTCAAATATTTGAAAATCCAAATTGATGGATACAACCTTATGAATCTGAGATCATGCCATTTGTAAACCATATTTATGTATAAATGGTGTTGTGCTTTTGAAAGTATATATAAAAAATGATGTATATAGAATTTAATTCCAATTGAAAATGGATCCCACCCAAAAAAATAGAATACAAACGGGATTCCAATTGAGTTGACACGGTAAAAGTGCACTCTGTAAAATTTGAACGAAGCGGGGAAAGTCGCAGTAACCTCCCAAAACCAAAATCTGCGAGATGGAAATTACTACTTCCGATCCCTGCCACGCAAAGCCTATCTACTGGATTTCTATAGGTTTCGATAGGGGTAGGTTTGTAATTTCACCCAAACGTGACGTAACCACCTCTCACCCGAATTCATACATGGTGGGCGCCAAAACACAGTGTGTCCTCGGCCGAAATCGACTCCCTCCCCGATTCATATTCATACACGGTGGGCGCCAAAAACAAACTCTAGTCGGCAAATATTCGGTGTATGCGAGATTACCGTCCTATCCCCAACCGACTAATATTGCTGTGATGTAGTAGAAATTTGAAACGGGGGCTAAGTTTGTAAATTTCCTCGCATTTGAGACAAGCGCACCCTGAATACATGGTTCCCCCCTTCCTCTCTACCTCCCTTTTCCCCGTTCGTACTCCGTGGGCGCCAAAACACCCTCTCCACCCCACGCTCCTCCGTCCGCCGCCGTCCGCCACCCCATCCACCGCCGTCCTCCTCCACCATGCCGGAGCTGATACCCCGACACCGGCGTCCATTACATGAGATCGACCTCTCTCATCCACGGCTTCGGACCGGGATCCTTGCATCCCGACCTCTCGCTTCATCCTCGCCGTCGTCCACCTTGCCGGCGCCGCTCCTACGACCGTCTCGTCCACCGCGCCCTGCCGCCACCGTCTACCCTCCTAGATCTGGTTCCACGCCACCGACAGCCATCGCTACCACAACACCATCAAATTCTCAGCAGATGCATACACGGCGCCGCACCAGAGGCGGTACTCTTTCGTATCTGCTCAACTTATTTATCGCAACAAGAAAATAGATCGCCACTGCTTTACTCTGATTTCTTGTCTTGGTTGCAAAGCTGCCTTTGTCCGTTTTGCACCTTCAAATCCGCCATGGCACGCTCAACACTATACTCCCAATGCTTATGGTTTTCCCCTTTTATATTCCACTCTAGTTAAATCACAGTAGACTTAATTTCAAAATTGGGTCAGTCGATTTTTTAGAGCTCGCCGGAGTTCGCCGGTGCGAACGAAGGGGCTCGGGTGGTTGTGGGGCCTCGTCGAACGAAGAAAACTCGACGTGGGTGGGGGTTGGGGCGGGGGTGGGGGTGGGGGTGGCGGAGGAACACAGGCGGTGGGGGGCGGTGGTTCAGCCGGCGGCCCGTGCGGTGTTCTGTATGGGAAGAATCAGAGACGAGCAAGAAGAAGGGTTAGGAGACGTAGGATCTTCATCCAACCGCCTGAAATGGTCGAGAGACAGCTGGGAGTTGCATTCTTAATGCGCTCTGGTTCATCATGTGTGGGCACTTTGCAACCAACATTTTATTATCCAAAATCTGCTTACTCTTCTTTACCATGTTCCTCTTCCATTCTTCTTTAATATGTACTCTCTCCGTTCCTAAATACAAGTCTTTGTATAGATTCCACCATGGACTACATATTGATAAAAATGAGTGAATCTACACTCTAAAATGTATCTGGATACATCTGTATGTGATCCATAGTGGAAATCTCTACCAAGACTTATATTTTGGAACAGAGGGAGTATGATAGTAGTACAGTATGTTCCTTGTACTGAAGATGGGCAGGGACATTTGCAGTGTAGAGGTCTATACGGTCGGTTGTGATGGACACTTTGAGCCTCTTTGATTCGTAGGATTTTGTAAACATAGGAATAGGATTTGTAGTGGCCTACCCACTTGAATCCTATAAGAATAGCAAGGAAATGTGGGGAGTTGTGTCGCCTTTGAGAGTTACACTGATATTAACAGTACCGCACCTTCACTTGAAGAGAGCTGGTATTCGAAGCCTTTCTAGCCATACCAGCAATACTAGCACATATATTCCAGCAAGTTCCACTTTGCTGATTTTACTCTGATGCTTAAGGTTTTCCCGTTATATCTACACTATGATCTATGTAGCTGCTTTGTGTCGCACTAGCAGGAGTCCACTCTTGAAGCTAAACACTGCAATGACTTACAAAATTGGCACCAAGGCATTGAGTGCCATTCTGGATGCAATGAAACTCATACGCTCTCCACCTGTTGACTCTTGTTCAGAATATGATCCTAATGTCTCTTGTTCAAAATTGCCACATATAGAGAGACAACATGGAATTGCATTTCTTTGGGCGTTGTGATTCATCATGAGTGGGCAACCAAGATTGTATGCAATGAAGCGGAACCTCAAGAATATGCTTCCTCTTCTGTTCTTTAACATGTTCCTCTTTGTTTATTCTGTATTTAGTACGTACAGTATGTTCCTTGTTAGGAAGGGGCGCAGGGACATCTGCAGTCAACAACTGATAGAGCTGGCCTGTACGTGATCGATAGGCTTTCAATTACTAGCGGCAATACAACATCGTATTTTCAAGCCAGTTCCACTTTCCCGATTTATATATCGTGGTTATGGTGTACCCCTGTTATGTACACTATGATATGCCTAGTTGCTGTGTGCTCTTGTTATCATGGTTTGGCAATAAACTCTCTATATAGTATATTATGAACCTATCATCTGCCAACTATCCTTACTTCTGGAGCCTATTTTTTGTGTACTTGTGCCAGATTATATAAATGCATGCACCACATTACAGCGCACATGAGCTCTCTCATCAGAATCCAGTGATAGCACACAAGTGTTTACAGGGGCGCCCCTTGATGCGTCTCCAATGTATCTATAATTTATGAAGCATTCATGCTATATTACTATCTGTTTTGAATGCTTATGGGCTTTATTATACACTTTTATATTACTTTTGGGACTAACCTATTAACTGGAGGCCCAGCCCATATTGTTGTTTTATTGCCTATTTCAGTATTTCGAAGAAAAGGAATATCAAACGGAGTCCAAACGGAATGAAACCTTCGGCAACGTGATTTTTTTGGAAGAATATCATCCTGGAGACGTGGAGTTCAAGTCAGAAGATACTCGAGGACTCCACGAGATAGGAGGGCGCGCCCCCTGTAGGGCGCCCCCTGTCTTGTGGGCCCCTCGGGCACCTCCCGACCGACTTCTTTCGCCTATATAAGCCTACGTACCCTAAAACCATCGAATATCAAGATAGATCGGGAGTTCCGCCGCCGCAAGCCTCTGTAGCCACCAGAAACCTCTCGGGAGCCCTTCCCGGCACCCTGCCGGAGGGGGGATCCTTCACCAGTGGCCATCTTCATCATCCCGGCGCTCTCCATGACGAGGAGGGAGTAGTTCACCCTCGGGGCTGAGGGTATGTACCAATAGCTATGTGTTTGATCTCTCTCTCTCTCGTGTTCTCTCTCGTGTTCCCTCTATGGCACGATCTTTATGTATCCCGAGCTTTGCTATTGTAGTTGGATCTTATGATGTTTCTCCCCCTCTACTCTCTTGTGATGAATTGAGTTTCCCCTTTGAAGTTATCTTATCGGATTGAGTCTTGTATGAGAACACTTGATGTATGTATTGCCGTGCTTATCTGTGGTGACAATGGGATATCATGTGCCTCTTGATGTATGTTTTGGTGACCAACTTGCGGGTTCCGCCCATGAACCTATGCTTAGGGGTTGGCACACGTTCTTGACTCTCCGGTAGAAACTTTGGGGCACTCTTTGAAGTACTTTGTGTTGGTTGGATGAATCTGAGATTGTGTGATGCATATCATATAATCATGCCCACGGATACTTGAGGTGACAATGGAGTATCTAGGTGACATTAGGGTTTTGGTTGATTTGTATCTTAAGGTGTTATTCTAGTATGAACTCTTTAATAGATCGATCTGAAAGAATAACTTTGAGGTGGTTTCGTACCCTACCATAATCTCTACGTTTGTTCTCTGCTATTAGTGGCTTTGGAGTGACTCTTTGTTGCATGTTGAGGGATTGTTATATGATCTATCTATGTTATTATTGTTGAGAGAACTTGCACTAGTGAAAGTATGAACCCTAGGCCTTGTTTCCTACCATTGCAATACCGTTTACGCTCACTTTTATCGCTTGTTATCTTGCTGTTTTTATAATTTAAGATTACAAAAACCCATATCTATTATCTATTTTGCACTTGTATCACCATCTCTTCGCGGAACTAGTGCACCTATACAATTTACCATTGTATTGGGTGTGTTGGGGACACAAGAGACTCTTTGTTATTTGGTTGCAGGGTTGTTTGAGAGAGACCATCTTCATCCTACGCCTCCTACGGATTGATAAACCTTAGGTCATCCACTTGAGGGAAATTTGCTACTGTCCTACAAACCTGTGCACTTGCAGGCCCAACAACGTCTACAAGAAGAAGGTTGTGTAGTAGACATCAAGCTCTTTTCTGGCGCCGTTGCCGGGGAGGCTAGGTAAAGGGCACTCAGTCACACCCGATCAACTAAGATCTTTTCTGGCGCCGTTGCCGGGGAGAGCTGAGTGCTTGAAGGTATATCTTTAGATCTTGCAATCGAATCTTTTTGTTTCTTGTTTTATCACTAGTTTAGTTTATAAAAGAAAATTACAAAAAAAATGGAGTTGAGTTTGTCTCATACGCTTCATCTTTTTAATATCTTTCGTGAGAATGATGGTAAGGAAAATTGTGCTCAAGTGCTAGAAGAAGAAGTCTATAAAATGTTTGGCACTAAATCTTTGTATGATGAGCATGATTGCAATGTTGTTAGTATGAATTCCTTGAATATCCATGATGCTAATGATATGCAAAGCCACAAGCTTGGGGAAGCTATGTTTGATGAATATTATATTTTTAGTCCCCCAAGTTTTGATGAGAATATTTATTATGATGAAAGCATGCATCCTATTTATGATGATTATATTGATGAAAGTGGGTTTGGAAGAGTGTCAACTTTAGGAAGTAGTGATCCCACTATTTTGGAGGATGTTGAATCTTATTGTGATGAACATGAAAGTGGATTTCGAAGAGTGTCAACTTTATTTAGTGATGATTCCACTATTTCGGAAGAGGTTCCAATTGATTATGAGAACAAAGTTGCTATCTATGATGATTATTGTGATGACTTGTATGCTATTAAGAATAATGATAACCATGAAACTTGTCATCATGATTTTAGTTTTCAATTGGATTATGCCTCACATGATAATTATTTTGTTGAGTTTGCTCCCACTACTATTGATGAGAATAAATTTGCTTATGTGGAGAGTAGTAAATTTTATATGCTAGTAGATCATGAAAAGAATGCTTTAGGTTCTGGTTATATTGTTGAATTAATTCTTGATGCTACTGAAAATTATTATGAGAGAGGAACGTATGCTTGTAGGAGTTGCAATAATGTCAAGTTTCCTCTCTATGTGCTTAAAATTTTAAAATTATGCTTGTTTTACCTTCCTATGCTTGTTGATTATTGTTCCCCTAAGTTGTTTGCTCACAAAATCCCTATGCATAGGAAGTTGGTTAAGCTTAAATGTGCTAGTCATATGCTTCATGATGCCCCCGTTATGTTTCAATTCTTATCTTTTATGTGAGCATCATTGTCATCATCATGCCTAGTTAAAAAGGCATTAAAGAAAAGCGCTTGTTGGGAGACAACCCAATATTTACCCTTACTGTTTTTGTCTGTACACATGATTATGCTACTTTAGTAATCATGTTTTATAGCTTTTGTTTCAACAAAGTGCCAAGTAGAACCTTTGGGAAGACTTGGGTGAAGTTTATGTGATCTTGCTGTAAAAAACAGAAACTTTTGCGCTCACGAGATTAGCTGCCATTTTTTACTGGAGAGTGCTTTTAGGTTGATTATTTTTGCATATGATTGATAGAAAAATTTCTCAGGTCCAGAAATTTATTTCATAATTTTTGGGGTTCCAGAAGTATACGTTTTATACAGATTACTACAGACTGTTCTGTTTTTGACAGATTCTGTTTTCATTGTGTTGTTTGCTTATTTTGACGAATCTATGGCTAGTATTAAGTGGTATGAACCATAGAGAAGTTGTAATCCAGTAGGTTTTACACCAATATGAATTTATAATGAGTTCATTACAGTACCTAAGTGGTGGTTTTATTTTCTTATACTAATGGAGCTTATGAGTTTTGTTTTGAGTTTTGTGTGGTTGAAGTTTTCAAGTTTCGGGTAAAGTTTCGATGGACTATGGAATAAGGATTGGAAAGAGCCTAAGATTGGGGATGCCCAAGGCACCCCAAGGTAATACTCAAGGACAACCAAGAGCCTAAGCTTGGGGATGCCCCGGAAGGCATCCCCTCTTTCGTCTTCGTTCATCGGTAACTTTACTTGGAGCTATATTTTTATTCACCATATGATATGTGTTTTGCTTGGAGCGTCATTTTATTGTATTATTTTTTGATTGATGTTAGTTATAATAATGTTTTGCATCTTTAGTTTCAATAAAAAAGTCAAGGGTAGCCTTTGCCATGCTTATTTTGCTAGTATACATGTTGCTGTTTGAAAACAGAAAGTTTACTGTTGTTGCAAAAATTACCTAGAAAATTCAGAGAATGGTATAATGTTGAATCTTTTTGCATGTTGAGATATGATAAATTCATTACAGTGGTAATTTTAGTTCATAATTTTTGGAGTTAGGGAAGTATGATGAATCTTGCATTCTTTACAGACTGTACTGTTTTGACAGATTGCTGTTATGTTTGCATTGTTTGCATATGTTTGCTTGTTTAATGATTCTATTTGAGGATAGGAGTATTAAATATGCAGAGGCATTTAGTATGCAATGTTGAATAATTTATTTAGTGATTTGTTACAGTAGAAAATGATAAGGTTTTGCATTGGTTTATACTAACCTATCTCACGAGTTCTTGTTGAGTTTGTTGTGAATGAAGCTTTTGATAAAAAGAAAAACCATGATATGAGAGGAATTAAGGAGACACAAAAGTTAAAGATTGGGGATGCCCAAGGCACTGCAAGATAATATTTCAAGAAGTCTCAAGCATCTAAGCTTGGGGATGCCCCGGTAGGCATCCCACCTTTCCTCTTCAACAACTATCGGTTAGTATTGGTTGAGCCTAAGTTTTTGCTTCTTCACATGAGTTGTGCTATCCTTGCAATGTCATTTTATTTTGTTTTGCTTGCTGCTCGAATACAATACGAAGATCTGAAATTCTTTAATGAGAGTGAGTCTTCATATAGCTGCATAATTATTTAGCTACTCATTGATCTTCACTTATATCTTTTTGGAGTAGTTTTTCATTTACTCGTGTGCTTCACTTATATCCTTTGAGTAAATGGTTGAATGAGTTGAATGTCATAAATCGGAAATTATATATGCCTCATTTGCTTATCCCATGGGGAGTTATGACTTCACATCTAAGAAGTAGAGGTTGTAAATTTATTGACGGTTAGCAAGCATTGTATTAGTCATTTGAACAATTCATGAAAGAATATTGAAGGAAGAGAGATTTCACATATAAATATATTATCATAGACATCTTTTATAATTGTGAGCACTCATTAAGTATGACATGCTAAAGAGTTGATGTTGTACAAGGAAGACAACATAATGGGTTATGTTTTCTCACATCTCAATTAAAGTATATTGTCATGGATCATTCAAACATGTTGAGCTTGCCTTTTCCCCCTCATGCTAGCCAAAAATTCCTAGCACGAAGTAGAGATACTACTTGTTCTTCCAAATATCCTTAAACCCAGTTTTGCCATGTGAGTCCACCATACCTACCTATGGATTGAGTAAGATCCTTCAAGTAAGGTGTCATTGGTGCAAGCAATAAAAATTGCTCTCTAAATATGCTATGACTTATTAGTGCGGAGAAAATAAGCTTTGTACGAACTTGTTATGGAAGCAATAAAAGCGACGGACTGCATAATAAAGGTCCATATACAAGGGTCAATATAAAGTGACGTTCTTTCGCATTAAGATTTTGTGTATCCAACCCTAAAAGCGCATGGCAACCTCTGCTTCCCTCTGCGAAGGGTCTATCTTTTACTTTATGTCTTTTACTTTTATGCATGAGTCAAGGTGATCTTAACCTTTCCCTTTGTCATTTTATCCTTTGGCAAGCACTTGGTGTTAGGGTGATCCTGGTATATATATCCAATTGGATGTACGTTAGCATGAACTATTATTGTTGATATCACCCAAAGGTGAATACGTTTGGAGGCAACATTATAAGCCCCAATCTTTCTCTGTGTCTGATTAAAACTTCATAACCACAAGTATTGCGTGAGTGTTAGCAATTGTAGAAGACTATATGATAGTTGAGTATGTGGAGTTTGTTATTCCTGAAAATAAGATGAATTGCAATTGTTTGATGACTGAGAATGAAGTTTGCTAGCTTTCAAGAAAGTTTATGGTCTATGCTTTGACATGTGAATTGCTTGTTACTAGTTCGTGAAAAGTTTTATGAGATGAACTATTGTTATGACATATAATGATGTTAGAAAATGTGATTGAAATTATCATTGATCAAACTTGTGCACCTTCTAGCATTGACACTTCATAAATTATTTCTTTTATCATTTACCTACTCAAGGACGAGTAGGAATTAAGCTTGGGGATGCTTGATACGTCTCCAACGTATCTATAATTTATGAAGCATTCATGCTATATTACTATTTGTTTTGAATGATTATGGGCTTTATTATACACTTTTATATTACATTTGGGACTAACCTATTAACCGGAGGCCCAACCCATATTGCTGTTTTATTGCCTGTTTCAGTATTTCGAAGAAAAGGAATATCAAACGGAGTCCAAACGGAATGAAACCTTCGGCAACGTGATTTTTTGGAAGAATATCATCCTGGAGACATGGAGTTCAAGTTAGAAGATATTCGAGGACTCCACAAGATAGGAGGGCGCCCCCCTGTAGGGCGTGCCCCCCTGTCTCGTGGGCCCCTCGAGCACCTCCCGACCAACTTCTTTCGCCTATATAAGCCTACGTACCCTAAAACCATCGAATATCAAGATAGACCGGGAGTTCCGCCGCCGCAAGCCTCTGTAGCCACCAAAAACCTCTCGGGAGCCCTTCCCGGCACCCTGCTGGAGGGGGGATCCTTCACCGGTGGCCATCTTCATCATCCCGACGCTCTCCATGACGAGGAGGGAGTAGTTCACCCTCGGGGCTGAGGGTATGTACCAGTAGCTATGTGTTTGATCTCTCTCTCTCTCTCTCTCGTGTTCTCTCTATGGCACGATCTTGATGTATCCCGAGCTTTGCTATTGTAGTTGGATCTTATGATGTTTCTCCCCCTCTACTCTCTTGTGATGAATTGAGTTTCCCCTTTGAAGTTATCTTATCGGATTGAGTCTTTTATGAGAACACTTGATGTATGTCTTGCCGTGCTTATCTATGGTGACAATGGGATATCATGTGCCTCTTGATGTATGTTTTGGTGACCAACTTGCGGGTTCCGCCCATGAACCTATGCTTAGGGGTTGGCACATGTTCTTGACTCTCCGATAAAAACTTTGGGGCACTCTTTGAAGTACTTTGTGTTGGTTGGATGAATCTGAGATTGTGTGATGCATATCCTATAATCATGCCCACGGATACTTGAGGTGACAATGGAGTATCTAGGTGACATTAGGGTTTTGGTTGATTTTTGTCTTAAGGTGTTATTCTAGTACGAACTCTTTAATAGATCGATCCGAAAGAATAACTTTGAGGTGGTTTCGTACCCTACTATAATCTCTACGTTTGTTCTCCGATATTACTGGCTTTGGAGTGACTCTTTGTTGCATGTTGACGGATTGTTCTATGATCTATCTATGTTATTATTGTTGAGAGAACTTGCACTAGTGAAAGTATGAACCCTAGGCCTTGTTTCCTACCATTGCAATACCGTTTACGCTCACTTCTATCGCTTGTTACCTTGCTGTTTTTATAATTTCAGATTACAAAAACCCATATCTATTATCTATTTTGCACTTGTATCACCATCTCTTCGCCGAACTAGTGCACCTATATAATTTACCATTGTATTGGATGTGTTGGGGACACAAGAGACTCTTTGTTGTTTGGTTGCAGGGTTGTTTGAGAGAGACCATCTTCATCCTACGCCTCCTACGGATTGATAAACCTTAGGTCATCCACTTGAGGGAAATTTGCTACTATCCTACAAACCTGTGCACTTGCAGGCCCAACAACGTCTACAAGAAGAAGGTTGTGTAGTAGACATCACCCCTATATTAGAATATCATCTGCATTACAAAGATAATCTCACAACTATTTATGTTTTCATGGTTCTCAGATATTATATGCAATTACAATGAATATCAGAATCCGTGCATCAGAAGAATATTGTGGAACACTGCTGTTGGGGAACGTAGCAATAATTCAAAATTTTCTACACATCACCAAGATAGATCTATGGAGATTCTAGCAACAAGAGATCGCGATGCGGAAGCGTTACAATAACACGGATGAGTGAGTCGTACTCGCGGCGATTCAAATCGCGGAAGATCCGATCTAACGCCGAACGGACGGCACCTCCGCATTCAACACACGTACAACCCGGGGGCGTCTCCTCCTTCTTGATCCAACAAGGGGAGAGGATAAGTTGAGGGAGAGCTCCGGCAGCACGACGGCGTGGTGGTGGAGCTTGCAGTTCTCCGGGAGGGCTTCGCCAAGCACTACTGAGGAGGAGGTGGAGTCGGAGAGGGGGAGGGCTGCGCCAGGGGCAAAGGGTGAAGCTCCCATGTGCCTCCCCACTATATATAGGGGTGGAGGGGGCTGGTTTCTTGCCCTCCAAGTCTATTAGGGCATTGGCAAAGGTGGGAGGAAAGAAATCCCATCATTTCCTTCCCCACGGATTGTTACCCCCCTTTTTAGGGATCTTGATCTTATCCCTTCGGGATATGATCTTATTCCTTCTAAGGGGGGATCTTGGTGCGCCTTGACCAGGGGTGTGGGGCCTTTCCCCCACTATCCACGTTCATGTGGGCCCCCCATGCAGGTGGGCCCCACTTCGGGACCTTCTAGAACCTTCCCGGCACAATACCGAAAAATCCTGAACATTTTCCAGTGGCCAAAATAGGACTTCCCATATATAAATATTTAACTCCGGACCATTACGGAACTCCTCATGATGTACGGGACCTCATCCGGGACTCCGAACAACATTCGGTAACTGCACACTAATTCCCATAACAACTCTAGCGCCACCGAACCTTAAGTGTGTAGACCCTACGGGTTCGGGAATCATGCAGACATGACCGAGACAACTCTCTGGCCAATAACCAACAGCGGGATCTGGATACCCATGTTGGCTCCCACATCTTCCACGATGATCTCATTGGATGAACCATGATGTCAAGGATTCAAGCAATCCCGTATACAATTCCCTTTGTCAATCGATACATTACTTGCCCGAGATTCGATCATCGGTATCCCAATACCTCGTTCAATCTCGTTACCGGCAAGTCACTTTACTCATTCCGTAATGCATGATCCCGTGACTAACTACTTAGTCACATGAGCTCATTATGATGATGCATTACTGAGTGGGCCCAGAGATACCTCTCCGTCATACGGAGTGACAAATCCGAGTCTTGATTCATGCCAACCCAACAGACACTTTCGGAGATACCTGTAGTGTACCTTTATAGCCACCCAGTTACATTGTGGCGTTTGATACACCCAAAGCATTCCTGCGGTATCCAGGAGTTGCACAATCTCATGTTATAAGGAAATGATACTTGACATTAGAAAAGCTTTTAGCAAACGAACTACAAGATCTTGTGCTGTGTTTAGGATTGGGTCTTGTCCATCACATCATTCTCCTAATGATGTGATCCCATTATCAATGACATCCAATGTCCATGGTCAGGAAACCATGACCATCTGTTGATCAACGAGCTAGTCAACTAGAGGCTCACTAGGGACATGTTGTGGTCTATGTATTCACACATGTATTACGGTTTCCAGTTAATACAATTATAGCATGAACAATAGACAATTATCATGAACAAGGAAATACAATAATAACCATTTTATTATTGCCTCTAGGGCATATTTCCAACAGTCTCCCACTTGCACTAGAGTCAATAATCTAGTTCACATCACCATGTGATTGTAATGAATCCAACGCCCATTGGGTTTTATCATATCTCGCTTGTGAGAGAGGTTATTATTCAACAGGTCTGAATATTTCAGATCCGTGTGTGCTTTACAAATCTCTGTGTCATCTCCTAGATGCAGCTACCACGCGCTATTTGGAACTATTCCAAATAACTTCTCTACTATACGAATCCGGTCTACTACTCAGAGTCATCCATATTAGTGTCAAAGTTTGCATCGGCGTAACCCTTTACGATGAACTCTTTTACTACCTCCATAATCGAGAAAATTCCTTAGTCCACTAGTTACTAAGGATAACCTTGATCACTGTCCTGTGATCCATTCCTGGATCACACTTGTACCCCTTAACTGACTCATAGCAAGGCACACTTTAGGTGCGGTACACAGCATATCATACTGTGGAGCCTACGTCTAAAGCATAAGGGACAACCTTCGTCCTTTCTCTCTTCTGCCGTGGTGAGGTCTTGAGTCTTATTCAATACTCACACCTTATAACACAGCCAAGAACACCTTCTTTGCCGATCTATTTTGAACTCCTTCAGTATCTTGTCACGGTGCATACTCATTTGAAAGTACTATCAAGCGATTTTGATCTATCCTTATAGATCTTGATGTTGAATGTTCAAGTAGCTTAATCCAGGTTTTCCATTGCAAAACACTTTTCAAATAACCCTACATGCTTTCCAGAAATTCTACATCATTTCCGATCAACAATATGTTAACAACATATACTCATCAGAAATGCTATAGTGCTCCCACTCACTTATTTGGAAATACAAGTTTCTCATAAACTTTGTATAAACCCAAAATCTTTGATCATCTATCAAAGCGTATATTCCAACTCCGAGATGCTTACTCTAGTCCTCAGAAGGATTGCTAGAGCTTTGCATACTTGTTAGCATCTTTTAGGATTGACAAAACCTTCTGGTTGTATCACATACAACCTTTCCTCAAGAAAATCATTGAGGAAACAATGTTTTGACATCCTATCTGCAAGATTTCATAAATAATGCAGGAACTGCTAATATAATTTCAACAGACTCTTAGCATCGCTACGAGTGAGAAAGTCTCATCGTAGTCAACTCCTTGAACTTGTCGGAAAACATCTTAGCGACAAGTCAAGCTTTCTTAATGGTGACACTTACCATCATTGTCCGTCTTCCCTTTTAAAATCCATTTGTACCCAACAGCCTTACGACCATCAAGTAGTTCTTCCAAAGTCTACACTTTATTTTATACATGGATCCTCTCTCGGATTTTATGGCCTCGAGCCATTTGTCAGAATCCGGGCCCACCATCGCTTCTCCACAGCTCGTAGGTTCATTGTTGTCTAGCAACATGACCTCCAAGACAGGATTACCGTACCACTCCGAAGCAGTACGCGTCCTTGTCGACCTATGAAGTTTGCTAGTGACTTGATCCGAAGTTTCATGATCACTATCATCATCTTCCATTTCAACTGGTGTAGGCGCCACAGGAACAACTTCCTGTGCCCTGCTACATATTGGTTGAAGTGATGGTTCAATAACCTCGTCAAGTCTCCACCATCCTCGCACTCAATTCTTTCAAGAGAAACTTTTCCTTGAGAAAGGACCCATTTCTAGAAACAATCACTTTTGCTTCCGGATCTGAAATAGGAGGTATACCCAACTGTTTTGGGTGTCCTATGAAGATGCATTTATCCGCTTTGGGTTTGAGCTTATCAGGCTAAAACTTTTCCACATAAGCGTCGCAACACCAAACTTTTAAGAAATGACGACTTAGGTTTCTCTAAACCATAGTTCATATGCTTTCATCTCAATGGAATTATGTGGTGCCCTATTTGAAGTGAATGTGGTTGTCTCTAATGCCTAACCCATAAACGATAGTGGTAATTCGATAAGAGACATCATGGTATGCACCATATCTGTAACATCCCAAAATTCTAAATAGATAGATTGATCGTTTGTTTGATTGTTGTGTGATTGATTGACTGAAGGTGAGTGAAATTTGAAACTTTTGAAAGTTAAATGAGAGGGAATAAAAGGACTTTTCCAAACTTTCACCTTTGCTTTCTAATCTTCTGGATTTCAAATTCATTTCAACACAAAACCCTAGAGAGAAGATGACATGACTTCTTCCATTTATTTAAATGAAAAGGGTTGTTTAAAATATTTGACTTTCATTTGAAAATATTTCAAATTTAGAAAACTTTAAGCAACTCAATGATTTTCATGAGAGAAAATAAAATGACTTCTTCAAAACATATGAAATATGAGTTGGAAGTTTAAAGGGATCAAATTCAAAGTTCCTTTGAAATTATATTCAAATTTGGAGTTATTTGGGTTTTATTCAAATTATTTTTCTACAAAAGTAAAATATACAGAAATTAGGGTAAAATGATTCGCTACATCAGAAAATTGGAGAGAAATAAATTTGAGTTAATTTTGGTTTTTAAAATGATTTTTGTAGATTTTAATAGAGTAGTAGCACTATTTGTTTTATTTAAATTTGTGTGTATTTTATTTGATCCTACAAAAATGTTCAGGTTGTAGGAAATCTTTTTCTGAAAATTTGATATATTATATGCCTATATAATATTTCTATTTAGTTTATTTTTATTTTTGTTTGTCTGTATTAAAAAAAAGATTGTTAAAAAAACTTGTTTCTCGCCGACTGGGCCGTCCCAGCCGAAGCCAGGCCAAGGCCCAGCTCCGCGCCGCCTCGCCCATCGTCCCCGACCGGGACTCCTCCCGGAGTACGGCGCCGCCCCGACACCGACCGCCCCCTCCCCCACGCCACCGCCCTCTCCTGCCCCTTTAAAAGGCCACCCCGGGACCCCTGGGTCCCATTTTCGCCGTCACCGCCGCTCCTTGTAGTCACGCCGCCGCTGCAGATCTCGCCGTCATTGGCGCTTGCATCTCGCCTCCGCCATCGCACTTCGCCGCACCGCGCCGTCGCCGTGTAGCGCCGCCCTCGCCATCGCACCACCCCGCGCCGCCGCCGCGCTGCTGCTGCCGTTGTTCCGCGCCGGAGCCGCCGTCTTGCCTCGCCCCGCTCATCGGAGCCGCACCGCCCTCGCCGGAGCTCGATCAGATCAGCCGCCGTCGGTTTATTTAGACCGAACCGGTATAACCGCAAACCGCCCCGGTTTATTTTTATTCGTTTTCGGTTTTTATCATTAGATCGTTTTTTTATTAGGTTTAGTTATATAGCAAACGCTCACTAGTTTAGCCTCTATAGTGAACGGTTTCGGTTGTTAGGATTTCGTAGCGAACATTCGTTTGGTATAGTTTTTCTTTTCTTTTTAATTTCGGCCAGGGACCCATTAGTAAATACTTTTCTTACAGTTTAGCCCCTGGACTTCAAACACTCACAACTTTTTGTCCACTTATCCAAATCCAACGAAACCAATGTACACTTCTTCATTATGATCGGCTGCTTCTTGACTTGCACTCCAAGTCCTCTGGATCACGTTCGTTCCAAAAATCATGCTCCCGAAGGTTTCATTCCGTTTGGACTCCGTTTGATATTCCTTTTCTTCGAAATACTGAAATAGGCAAAAAAACAGCAATATGGGATGGGCCTCCGGTTAGTAGGTTAGTCCCAAAAATGATATAAATGTGTAAAATAAAGCTCATAAACATCCAAAAGGGGTAATATAATAGCATGGAACAATCAAAAATTATAGATACGTTGGAGACGTATCAAGCATCCCCAAGCTTAATTCCTTCTCGTCCTCGAGTAGGTAAATGATAAAAAAGAAATTTTTGATGTGGAATGCTACCTAGCATAATTTATAATGTAATTTTATTCATTGTGGCATGAATGTTCAAATCCAAATGATACAAAATAAAAGTTCATATTGATAAAAGAAATAGTAACACTTCAAGCATACTAATCAAAGTAATCATGTCTTCTCAAAATAACATGGCTAAAGAAAGTTCATCCCTACAAAATCATATAGTTAGGCTATGCTTCATTTTTGTCACACAAAGATGTTCCCAACTTCTATACCCCCGATGACAAGCCAAGCAATTGTTTCATACTTAAATAATCTCAAACTTTTTCAACCTTCACGCAATACATGAGGGTGAGCCATGGATATAGCACCATGGGTGGAATAGAATATGATGATGGGGATTGTGTGGAGAAGACAAAAAAAGGAGAAACTCTCACATTGAGGAGGATAATCAATGGGCTATGGAGATGCCCATCAATTGATGTCAACATGAGGAGTAGGGATTGCCATGCAACAGATGCACTAGAGCTATAAGTGAATGCTCAACAAAAGAAAACTAGTGGGTGTGCATCCAACTTGCTTGCTCACGAAGACCTAGGGCATTTGAGGAAGCCCATCGTAGGTATATACAAGCCAAGTTCTATAATGAAAAATCCCCACTAGTATGAAAAAGACAACTTATGAGACTCACTATATGAAAAACATGGTGCTACTTAAGCACAAAATATGAGACTCACTACATGAAGAACAAGGTGCTACTTTGAAGCACAAGTGTGGAAAAAAGAGATAGTAACATTGCCCTTTTTATTTATTATCTTTTTCTTTTTTCTTTTTTCTTCTGTTTTTCTTCTTTTTTTTCTATTTTTTGGGCCTTTTTTGGCCTTTCTTTTTTTCTTTTTTTCTTTTTCGACAATGCTCTAATAATGATGATCAGCACACTTCTATTGATTACAACATATGAATTACAACTCGAAACTAGAACAAGATATGACTCTATATGAATGCCTCTGACGGTGTACCGGGATGGTGCAATGAATCAAGAGTGACATGTATAAAAAATAATGCAAGGTGGCTTTGCCACAAATACGATGTCAACTACATGATCATGCAATGGCAATATGACAAAGTAAAGTATGTCATGATGATGATAAACAGAACGGTGGAAAGTTGCATGGCAATATATCTCGGAATGGCTATGGAAATGCCATAATAGGTAGGTATGGTGGCTGTTTTGAGGAAGATATAAGGAGGTTTATGTGTGATAGAGCATATCGTATCATGGGGTTTGGATGCACCGGCGAAGTTTGCACCAACTCTCAAGGTGAGAAAGGGCAATGCACGGTACCGAAGAGGCTAGCAATGGTGGGAAGGTAAAAGTGCGTATAATCCATGGACTCAACATTAGTCAAAAGAACTCATATACTTATTGCAAAAATTTAGAAGTCATCAAAAAACAAGCACTACACGCATGCTCCTAGGGGGATAGATTGGTAGGAAAAGACCATCGCTCGTCCCCAACTGCCACTCATAAGGATGCACAAGCCAGGTACACTTCATGTTTCAAATTTGTTACACAACTTTAACCATACATGCATGCTACGGGACTTGCTAACTTCAACACAAGCATTCTTTAAATTCATAATCACCCAACTAGCATGACTTTAATATCACTACCTCCATATCTAAAAACAATTATCAAGTATCAAATTGATCATAGCATCCAATTCACTTCGTATTATAGTTTTTATTATACCCAACTTGAATGCCTACCATTCTAGGACCAATTTTATAACCATATCAAATACCATGCTGTTCTAAAGGACTCTCAAAAGGATATAAGTGAAGCATGAGAGACTAGCAATTTCATCAAAATAAATCACCACCATGCTCTAAAAGATATAAGTGAAACACTAGAGCAAAAACTATCAAGCTCAAAAAGATATAAGTGAAGCACATAGAGTATTCTAAAATATTATAATCAAATAGGCTTCTCCCAAAACGTGTGTACAGCAAGGATTATTGTGGCAAACTAAAAATCAAAGACTAATATAATACACGACGCTCCAAGCAAAACACATATCATGTGGCGAATAAAAATATAGCTCCAAGTAAAGTTACCAATGAACGAAGACGAAAGAGGGGATGCCTTCCCGGGGCATCCCCAAGCTTAGGCTTTTGGCTATCCTTGAATATCTTGGGGTGCCATGGTCATCCCCAAGCTTAGGCTCTTGCCACTCCTTATTCCATAGTCCATAAAAGCTTTACCCAAAACTTGAAAACTTCACAACACAAAACTCAACAGGAAATCTTATAAGCTCCGTTAGTGAAAGAAAAAAAAACCACCACATAAGGTACTGCAATGAACTCATTATTTATTTATTTTCATGTTAAACCTACTGTATTCCAACTTCTCTATGGTTTATAAACTATTTTACTAGCCATAGATGCATCAAAATAAGCAAACAACACACGAAAAACAGAATCTGTGAAAAACAGAACAGTCTGTAGCAATCTGTAACTAACGCAAACTTCTGGAACTCTAAAAATCCTACCAAAATAGGACGTACTGGACAATTTGTTTATTGATCAGAAGCAAAAAGAATCAATGCAAAAGCACGTTTCTGTGATTTATTGAATGTTTTCTCGTGAGCGCAAAGTTTCTATTTTTCAGCATAATCAAATCAACTATCATCATAGTTTATCCTATAGGTTCTACTTGGCACAAACACTAATTAAAAGATAAAAACACATCTAAACAGAAGGTAGATGCATGATTTATTACTAAACAGGAACAAAAACAAAAAACACAAAGAAAATTGGGTTGCCTCCAAACTAGCGCTATCGTTTAACGCCCTTAGCTAGGCATAAAAGCGAAGATAGATCTAACGAGTGCCATCTTTTGCACTAAATTCATAAGTAG
This sequence comes from Triticum aestivum, assembly GCF_018294505.1. Taxonomy (NCBI): domain Eukaryota; kingdom Viridiplantae; phylum Streptophyta; class Magnoliopsida; order Poales; family Poaceae; genus Triticum; species Triticum aestivum. The sequence continues at coordinate 408,859,702 of NC_057795.1, forward strand.
CCCGCATGATAGATTCATAAGGTAATTTGGCTTTCTTTCTTGGAAAGTGCTCCATGCCTTTCTTTAATGGAAATTGGAATCTAATATTCCCTTCCTTCATATCAATAATCGCGCCAATCGTTCTAAGCAAAGGTCTACCAAGAATAATAGGGCAAGAAAGATTGCAATCTACATCAAGAACGATAAAATCCACGGGCACCAATTTTCTATTTGCAACAATAAGAACATCATTGATCCTTCCCATTGGCTTTTTAATGGTGGAATCCGCGAGGTGCAAATTTAAAGAGCAATCATCAAGATCATGTAAACCTAGAACATCACATAAAGTTTTCGAAATCGTGGAAAAACTAGCACCCAAATCACACAAAGCAAAACACTCATGATCTTTAATTCTAATCTTTATAGTAGGTTCCCACTCATCATTAAGTTTTCTAAGTATAGTAATTTCCAAATTACTTTTTTCATCATAAGACTGCATCAAGGCATTAATGATCACTACAAAAAAAAGACACATCCATGACATTTTGGGCCGAACGAATTTTTTTTCTGTCATACATATGACACTTCTATGACGATAATTGTGAGAAAACCTGGTATCATCATAGATGTGGTGGGCTCCTACTTCTATGACAAAAGTCATGACAGAAAATGGGCCTTTTGTCCTGGGCGGGCCGGAGACGCAGCTGCATGACATTCTTTGGGCCGTCCATGACAGAAAAAACCATGGTAGAAGTGAGGGGGAGGAAAATTTTGGGGAGTTGCCGGTTATGGTGGGAGGTGGGGGGCCGAGCAATGCGCGCATCTCTCGTACACGTACGCGCGTGTGTGCGAGGCATTGGCTCTAACTGAACCCGAGCGAGGCGTTGGGCTCTAACTGAACCCGAGCGATTGCACTGCAGGCTACGCGTTACTGAACCCGAGCGATCGATCAATGGCTGTTAACTGAACCCGATGGAGCGATTCATTCGCTACTACCGCTAACTGAAGCCGATCGATTGGATGAACAGTGAGCATTGCGGGGGGGGGGTGGATGAATAGTGAGCGGTGGCGTTGCCTCTGGATGAACAGGACCCCGTGGTGTGGAGGGCTGGATGAATAGTAGACGGTGGAGGGGTGGCCGTGGAGGGGTGGTTGAACAGGACCCCGTGGTGTGGAGGGCTGGACGATCAGTAGACGGTGGAGGGCTGGATGAACAGTAGACGGTGGAGGGGTGGTTGAACAATAGCCGGTGGAGTAGCGCACGGTGGAGGCTGGATGAACAGGAGCCCGTGGAGGCTGGAGGAGGTCGACTGTAGCCCGTGGAGGCTGGAGAAGATCGACGGTGGAGATGAACAATATCCCGTGGAGTCCTGTTTTGCGGTACGCCACACCCCTCCTGATGAACAGGACCCCCATTTCGACCGTAGCGCTCCAACACAAGTCCGTTTCGTCCATTTTGTGGTACGCCACACCCCTCCCGATCAACAGGACCCCCGTTTCGACCGTAGGAGGTCCGTTTCCTCCGTTTTGCGATACGCCACACCCCTCCCGATCAACAGGACCCCGTTCCGAACGTAGGAGGTCTGTTTCCTCTGTTGTGCGGTACGCCAGGCCTCGTTTTCATCGCCTGTTCCGACCAAGCCCTCCCGATGAACACGACCACGCATTCTGTTCAGACCCAGCCGGTTGGCCCCCCATGAACACGACGACGACGCTGTTTCTCTGTTCCGACCCAGCCATGTACGTATGCGCGAGTAGGCGTTCGAGACCCTGCCCGTATGTACGTACGTGGCCGTATTTTCTTTCTTGCACCCTCGCCGTTGTACGTACGTGTACATGCTACGTGCGTGCCTCTACTACGACACGTGCGCGCCTCTACTACGACACGTGCGCGCCTCTACATCGACCAGTATGTACGTACAGGTTCGCGACCAGAATGACAACGCTACGTACGCTTCAACCAGGTGGGTCCCAACTGTCAGGCACTTCCTTGCCTGCAAAGATGTAGCTGGTGGGTCCCAGCAGTCAGGGTGGCGAATCGTTTTTTTAACGCACTTCCTTGCATGCGAAGATGTAGCTGGTGGGTCCCAGCAGTCAGGGGGATGAATCGTTTGTTTTGCCCAGACGCACTTCCTTGCGTGCGAAGATGTAGCTGGTGGGTCCTACCAGTCAGGGGGGCGAATCGTTTTTTTCTGAACACACTTCCTAGCGTGCGAAGATGTAGCTGGTGGGTCCCAGCAGACAGGGGGGAATGTTTTTTCGCAAAATACGGTGGTCCATCCGGTGGGTCCCCGCTGTCAGGTGGAGGAATAATTATTTTGCGCATAATAAGGAGGCACTTCCTAGCTGCGGCCGTGGACCCAGCTGTCAGCCTCTCCACGTACAGTCCACGTCCGATGGAAGCCATTACTTGACCACATTAACCACGCCGCGCCGAGAGCACCAGGGCGGTGGACGACGGCGAGGCCTAGGAAGGGGACGACATGGAGCCGGGGAAGACGCGGCAGTGGATGCCCACGCATAGAGGAGTATGAGGGTTCACTCGTTCGGCTGCGGTGTGAGGCTGCCATCGCCGCAGAATAACAGGGGGTGTGGGTGCGTAGAGGGATGGCCTGGCCAGCGGTGGGAGTAGTAGGGGGCGGTTAGGCCTCCGCGGCATCACAGCCGGCCACGGGCAGCAGGAGCAGGCGGCACGACCGGCGCTGCTTTGGGTGGCTGGAGCAAGAAGACCAGAGGTTGAAGAAGCACTACGGCCGTTGGTTGGACATCGTACGGTCACTGGAGCTAGAATCGTTCATATATTGACTAAAGTTGACAAAGGCCTCCGTCCCAGTCAACTTAGTAGGCCCACAAGTCAGCCTCCCACCAAGGTTGGTCCCAGCTAGCAGGGGGGTATTCATTTTTTTGTGCGTAATAAGGAGGCACTTCCGGTGGGTCCGAGCTGACAGCGGGGGGAACGTTTTTTTTCGTGAAATACGGTGACCCATCCTGTGGGTCCCAGCAGTCAGGGGGAAACGTTTTTTTAGCGAAATACTGGTGTCCCGTCTGGTGGGTCCCTGCTGTCAGGTGGAGGAATAATTATTTTCCGTGTAATAAGGAGGCACTTCCTTGCGGCTGCCGTGGACCCAGTTGCCAGCCTCTCCATGTACAGTACTCTTCCGATGGAAGTCAGTCGTTGACCACATTGACCACGCCGCGCCGAGAGCACCATGGCGGTGGACGACGGCGAGGCCTAGGAAGGGGATGACGCAGAGCCGGGGAAGACGCGGCAGTGGAAGCCCACGCAGAGAGGAGTACGAGGGTTCACCGGTTTGGCTGTTGTGTGAGGCTGTCGTCGCTGCAGAATAACAGGGGGTGTGGGTGAGTAGAGCGATGCCCTGGCCAGCGGTGGGAGTAGTAGGGGGCGCTGAGGCCTGCGCGGCAGCACAGCCGGCCACGGGAGGTGGGAGGCGGTCCCACCGGTGCTGCTTTGGCGGCTGGAGCAAGAAGATCAGAGATTGAAGAAACACGACGGCCGTTGGATTGACATCCAACGGTTACGTCTGCTAGAATCGTTTGTTGACGTAGTATATAACAACTAAAAAAATCTTGCATACGCGTCAACTAAACAGGCCCACAAGTCAGACCACTCCCTCTTTTTTTTAATAATTTATATATAGCTCATGGCAACTTCTTATGCAATTTATTGCAGCCGTTTTTTTGGTTGGCCAGGGCCAATTTTGCATATTTCTGTGGGTTCCAAACTATTTTTAATACCGAAATGTCGAGCCAGATTTAAAGTACTTTGAAGATATATTTAAATTAGGTTAATGCCCAGTGAAATAGGAATCTGAAAATGTGAAAAAAAAAATCAGAAATTATAAAGTAATTGCTAATTTGTCATCTATTTTTATATTTACAACCCATTTCATATTACTTTCAAGATTTGCAGGCGTCTTGAAAGTGTTGCAGCCCATCAGAGTAGGCCTGGATTGGGTATTCTTCAGAAAAAATAAATTGGGCTCATTTTCACCAATAAAAAAATAGCTGGGTTGGTCACATGGTGAACATAAAATATAAGCCTGGGCTAGACGGGCCACAACCCAGTTCAAACCCTGCTCCGTCTCAACAATACCAAACAAAAAAAAGTACTGCTCGAGTAGCTATGTCCTAGGTATCAGCCGATCTTGTGTTGTTCTCTTGTCTATTAACTATATACGCTCACAATATCGTGGGTCCCAGATGTCAGGAAAACACTAGGAGGAAGCATTTTATTTTTCTATACGTTGACATGGTGGGCCCCTACTGTCATCCTCTCCACGTACTTCTGCCGATTCCTGTTGTTTGTTGACCATGTTGACAACGTGAGAGGGCGGCGCCGCGGCGAGCACACCAAAGCGCGCGGAGGACGTCAGTGTTAATGATTTAGGAGACAATGGGGCGACGATGCGTGCGCTGAGGCGCAGCCACCCGTGGGAGGCGGAAGCAGGCGGCCCCACTGACGCTGGTTTGGTTTTGGCGGCTGGAGGAAGACAGGACTGAAGAAACACGACAAACTGTAAAAGCAGCAGGAGTACTTAACAACCTTAACTGAAACCAGGAGGAGCACTTAACAACCAAATCTGAAAGCAGTATGAGTACTTATATAGGTTCAACCGTACAAAGCACACCTCGAACAGTGCTACTTTGCCTACAGTTAACCAAGGGTGAGGCTGCCAAGCCCCAGGACAAGGCCCAGGCGCCACCCCGCGCATCCACAACCTTCTGAAAGTGGCTTCATCTTGCAACGTGGTCAATAAACAGGATATTCGCTTTAGAGCCATGGAAAAGCATGAACATAATCTTCTGTCCTATTCTCCAAGATGGACGGGCCTTCATTATTTTAGACCACCCACAAATAAGTATCTTTTCACCTCCAAGGGGAATTGAGTAGGTCGACATAAACATCATGTTGTGACCAAGTGCAAGTCTAACCCGACCTTGGTTAGGCATCTGTATAGGAACAATAGAACTCGGCAGTTCCTGTTTCAAGAACATCACAGCTGTAAAACTGTGTATAAGCAATAGTTTATGAACAACATATATAACAGAAAACATCTCGTACCATAAGTTTCTCGACACAGTTGGACCTGTTCAACGAGTGCAGCAGTGGCACACATATCCCACGTGGCCTTCCACCATTGAAACGCCCCACAAGGACCTCAAGACGATCAATAAAGTGTAGGAACTTGTGGATGTCGATCCAGTCAACTTCAGTGCCATTAGTAATAGCCGAGTTATTACAGAGTAACAAATGAGCAGACTGCTTAACTCTGAAAAAACCTACACGTGCCACCAATTATAAGAAAATATTAGTTAGAAGTAGCATCTTCGTGAGAGATTCGTTGCTACTTCTAAAGTTAAATTGTGATTAGTTAGACATAATAGGTGGATTAAGAAGTAATCGAGGCAACAAGCAAGAACCAGATACTAAACTAACATGGATGAACAATTGGAACGACGTCGGGGTGGAAGATCGCAGTGAAGATGAGACCAGGTTCTGCTATTTCCATCAACATTTGTGCGCCAACTTTTAGTCCGTAACACTTGAGAGAGTTTATCCAAGTTCGGCCATAAAAAAAGCAGCGATCTTCTTGGTTCATGAACCCAACTCGAAAGTAATATCCATGGCTTGTCTTCACTATGACCATTAAACTAGTGTATTCAGTTATGGCAAGGCCGAGCATCTTGAGTACATGTGTTCTGGCAGAGCAAATAATACACTGTAGGAAAAATAATATGAGAACACAACATGTTAAAAAAAACCACCCTCCCGGATAGAGAACAGGACTCTAGGAACATACTGTGCGTGTTTCAAAATGCTGTGGTAGGATGAGAAGGAACAAGTGTGGCATCTCGCCGAAGGCACAGAAATCTGTAGGGTATTGGCACTTTGGGCACTGCAACTGAAACACACTAGATTCAGTACGAAGAAAAATGCATCAACGGCGGCGGCTGCCATCCTAGGATTACCTGCGACCAAGGGACTTGGATTTATTGGGGATGGACGAAGAATTCGTACCTGGTTCTCCATGAGAAAACCCTATGCAATCGCCGAGCGGGGGTTTTCTCTGAACAAGCAGACGAGGGTGAAGGGGATTTAGGCCCAGTGAAATATTGCCGCTTCGTCCATCCAGCTTACTGCTAAAGCTGGAAAGGGGGGGGTTGTGATTTGACGGCTCATTGGGCATTACTGCAGCGCTACGACCGGGGTGTGTCTACCATGAAGTTGTGCACTCTAATTTGTGCATATGGCACGTGGACCCCGTTGCCGGTTGCCCCACATATCAGTGAAAGGAAGTAGAAAGACAATAGTAACTAGTTACACATAAATATATATTTTGACAGAGAGATACTCCCTCTGTAAAGAAATATACAAATCTTTTATATCACAGGCTCACCTTGCCAAGAAATATACTCCCTCTGCAATGCACGGGCGTTATGGGGGTTCAGCTTTTTTTATGGGGGTTCAGCTGAGAATATAATACTCAGATAGGCTCGCGGTTCTGGACTTTGGGCCGCAGGTCGACCGTGCATGTTTGGGGGCCCATGTGTTCTACCTCAGCGCTTTTCATATTGCAAGCGATCGGTACTGCGCTGGTTTTAGATGCTGTCGCAAGGCGAATACACAAAACTGAATAAAGCACGGCAGCTGTTGGAATGAAATCGAACGACAGTTCCTAACCAGCAATCAGAGTTGCAATTCTATCAACGATATACCATGTGATAAGTAATACCGTCGTACTACTTATACACACAGGACACTTATTTCACCATGCCAGATTATCACATCAAAATCTCTCGGAGGATAGATCAGTTTAGTAGTTGCGTGCTGCTACTGAAGAATTTCAAAGTTGATTTGGACCAGCTCTCCTTGCCGAGAAAGTTCAATTTTGACATCATCCCCTACCGCAAGATATGATTTAGATTTGAACCTTGACCATCCTTTAGCATCAATCATCATGCGACCATCCTTTGTAGTTACGGTATATTGAGCAGGTTCATTCACACCAAGGCTGCGCATGGTTAGAGAAACTTGGCCACGGTCGCCCGGATTGTTGAACGACTCCCTCGTTGCTCTAGGAATTCTCTGTTTGCAAACAAGAAGACATACCCAAACAGTTAGATCAACACAGTGAATCATGTGAAACAACATGGAAAGAAAAAAGAACGAAGCACTTGGGCGGCCAATGCTTACCAAGAAGGTGGACATGTCGGTTTTTGTAAGGACTTTGGTATATGAAGTGCGAACTGCAGCCCAGTCTGTTGCCAGTGCAACTGCACGGGCCGGACCAAATGCAAGTGCAAGTGTTGGTGCAGGTGCCGAAGCCACCGCTGCTGCCGGAGATGGTGCTCCTTATAGAGCTGGTGCCGGTGTCGATGCCCGATCCTCTGGTAGATAAGACTGATCTGCTGATGCGGTCGGTGCCCAATCCTCAGCTGGATCAGACTGAGCTGCTGCCGCTGTCAGTGCTAGAGCAACTGCCGGTGCTCAATCTGTGCGAGATAGCGGCGATCATGTCTGGTCTGCTATGATCAGCTTTCTAACTTGACTAGGATCCGTGACCGTGATCCAGTTTTTTTCTTCATTTCTTTTAAACGCGAGAAGGACTAATTGTGGCGTTTTTGTTAAACCAAACTGCAGTTCATCATAGGGATTCAACTTGTACCCAGACAACAGACTGATCCAATTTTTTCCAGTAACATAAGTGATGGACAGTGCCTTCATTACTGACACGACATAAGAAGTGAAACCTGCAAAAATAGCCATCGTAGAGCAAACCAAACAGTTTATTCTGTGATGAATGTCACATGGCAAAACCTGCATCGTAAAATTGCAGGAAAAGAAAGAAAACATGACATTAAATCAATAAGATTTAGACAGTAAATCAATAAGATTTACTTGATGTGACATGAGTGCATCCTTACCAGGAAATCACTATGTTGAAGTACTAAACAGAAGATTGATCGTCCAACTACGCATGGCATACAGGGGCCCTGCATACTCCCACAAGCAGGACAGTCCAAAGGTCGTGACAAATCGTATGGACCGAACATCCATTGGACTGGAAATTCTAGTGGGTGCGATAAACCCTGCAATGCATACAGATATTGGAGTGTAACCATAATTGATAAACCGTCCTCACAAAAAATATGATCTGGATACTTCAAAATGTACAGACTAAATTGAGTGGACAAACATTAACATAGACCATTCTCAGGACTGACCACACACCAAAAGAGGCAGTACTAATAAACAATACAGATTTGACAAACACAAATCAAGTAATGAACAATAGTACTTCCTACAGACAAGCAAAGTTGAACTAACTAAACTCTTTAGACTATTTCTTGCCACCGACCTATGGAATGAACCCCACATAACTGACTAGGCCATGGACTTCGTGTGAGATGTCTACATGCACCATCACCATCCTGTCAACCTTGGAGAACCTAACAGAGTGGTCTTTCCACTCATAAACATGATGATGAAGACAGGCCGCATCAGATTTGTTGGGAAGCTTTACAAGAACCACACCCTTCGTAATCGAAGGCACAGCTAGGAAATTGTTGTGGTCAAGTACAGCCTCGAGAACACGCCTGACAACAATGCTGGAGGAAAACACTAGTTCAGGACACGTGGTGACAAGGACACAGCAGCTGGATAGTTCAGCAGTAGAACTCATCATCAGGTCTTCCAGTTCACACGACATGACTTTGCGAACTTCGTCTCCATCGTGGACCTGGTTCTAATTCAAACAGAAACCATATTTTATTACTACCTCCGTTCAGAAATATAAGATGATTTTCGATATTATACTCCATATATGACTACATATACACACAGAAATGAGTAAACAAAGACACTAGAACATGTCTTCAAAGGCATGAGCACAGAGGGATTACATGCAATATCCATAACACAAGTTACTGAGGCAAATATACCCTCTTAAAAGGTAGCATTGGTGTTCATAAAGTACTCCCTCCGTCCCAAAATTCTTGTCTTAGATTTGTCTAGATACGGATGTATCAAGTCACATTTTAGTATTAGATACATCCATATCTAGACAAATCTAAGACAAGAAATTTGGGACAGAGGGAGTAGTTGAAAGTAATCTATAAGAAATCAGTGTCAACCTCTCGCATGTTTTGGTCAAAAGAGGAATTTAGAACCGTCATTTGGCACACTAAAATCACATGCAAGATCACCCAGAAAGTTGTAATACCAGTACTAGTACTGCGTGTTAGATGAAAAAACACGATCAAGATCGAGAAAAAGATCGTCAACAAGAGACATTACCTGGACTTGCTTAATGAGGGATCCCGGAGAGGGGGGCTTGGACAGGGCGATGGCTTTGAGCTTGTCTGCGGTAGTCTCGGCGGGGTGCTTGTGCTTCTTCGTACCATGAGCCTCGACGGTTTTGGCCAGAGCCATAGACATCACGCCGGCCGGTGCTCCGGCGTCCATCCAAGAGAGGAAGCTGAGAGAGAAGAGTGAAAGGAGGAACGAGATGAGGGAGAAGCGAAGCGAGTGGGGGTTTTCTTCAAGAGAGGAAGCTGAGAGATAGGAGTGAAATGATGGTTGCTTCGTCTGTCCAACTTACTGCCGGAAAGGAGGGGGTTTTGTGATTTGATGTCTCATTGGGCATTACTATGGCGGTTCGATCGGGGTAGTCTACTGTCACTCTACTACGGAGTAATTTAGTGCATGGCTGGTGGATCCAGGTGCTGGCTGTCCCACACGTCAGTGAAAGTGAGTAATTTAGTGCATGGCTGGAGGAGGATCCGCACGGTAGAGCGTGTCCATTGTTTTTCATCCTGAAAAAAAATGATTACAACAAGCGTTTCCACTCTTACGACGGAGGAGTGCGACACACGACAGCCACTTGAACATACAGAGTGCTCTTACTACTAGGCATGTGCAGTGGTTCATACATCAGTACTACACAATCTTGTTGCTAGTGTAGTAAGATATGACGATAACAAATGATGTTGTGCGCACGCCAACTACTCCTATATGTAACATATTACCGCTTTTTCGACTGTCCGGTCGAGAATGAACGGTGAGATCAATGTTAACAGAACTAGGTCCATAGCGCACGGAGAGTACGGTGCTACAGTACTCCACGAAACATGAACCATATGAAGCACATCCTATAGTGTTAGACAGGGTGTATGAAGGGTGCACGGGATGGGAGCAAAAGTTCCCTCCTCGACCCACTTTTGGGTGTTTGGCAGAGTGCATGAACCATGAAGGGTGCATGAGTCCACACTAGTAGGTTGACAAAAATACATGAAGAGGAAACAACTATATTGAGATGAGAATGCAACCAAACACACCCACACGCTTTGTGCTATAGTGACTGATCTGCACCGTCTGAGTTTGATCCAACGGTCATGTTGCACCGAGACATGGACATGCCCATGCAAAGGGCACCTAAACACCACTGAAGTCCCTCTGCTTCTCGAGGCACACGATGTTGGTGATGCAGGGTGCAACCGCCCGCAGAGCCCGCTCCCGGTCGACGGGAGCCAGCTCGTCAAAGACGGCGTCCAATGGCACGAATGGATTCCGGTGACGGAGCCCTGAAAGGATTCGCCCGGCAACGGCGACGGCAGCCCGCAACCCCTCCTTGTCCACTCAGCCCCCACCATCGCGTGGATACGGCTCAGCTCCTCGGAGATATAGGTGAAGAAGGAGACCAGGTCAGGAAGCCACAACTCGTTGAAGTCGACTGCGTGGTCGAAAGGGTTTAGCCCGACGACCGGCATCGTCGCGCTGGCACGATGGTAGGCATCACGCAGCCGCAACACGTGCGTGGCAACTTGGTTCACCAAGTGGCTGAGGTGATCCTGGACCTCGTCATGATCGGCCCGCTCGCGCTCCAACCGGATCCCCTGACGGCCTATCGTATCTCCCGCTTTCTGCAGCAACGTCGTCGACGCCTCGAGCATCTTTGTGGTGGACGCCTGCCGCTTTTGAAGCTTCGTGAACTCCCGCACATAACGGAGGAGCATGGCACTCCTCTCCTTCTAGAGCTCACGGAGCTCCACGTCCTTGGCCCTGAGCTCCGCATCCTTGGCATGGAGCTCCTGTGTCAGGCGCCTCACCTCGGACTCCGTGATCTGCTGCGCCGCCATGGCACCAGGTAGAAGCAACGGGGACAGGAAGCAAAGGGGGCGAAAAGGCTGAAAGGTAATGCAATCTACGGGAAGGCGGAGAGAGCCAGCCGAGGAGCAGGGAATCTTTTGGTTTTCACCACGGTAAAACACCAGTCGACGACTTCTCACATCAGGGAGCAGTGGGTTTTTACAGGCGGAGTCATCGTGACTAATTGCTGCCGCGCCTGCTCCCGTCAATCAAAAAAATAAAAATCCTGCCGCGCCTGCTCCCGTCAATCAAAAAATTACAAATCCTGCCGCACCCAAACACCAGAGCAACGCCGCGGTGGATATTTAAATTTACCTGCCGGCAAGTAGATAAAAAAGGGGTGAAAAAACAAATGTGGCGGCGGCCTAGCTAATCGGTCGAACTAGCCCAACTAGCTAGCCACCGTGCTTCACTGATGTACTCGGCGGGAAAGGTGGTCTTTCGTGATTTGACGACTCATTTACTTGCTTCGGCGCTACGACCGAGGAGGACCCAGAAAATGTGCGGTAGGGCGTCCCACGTCAGGAAGAATATATGCGTGCACCACCCGGGAGGACCCCGAAACCGCGCGGTAGGGTGTGCCACGTCTCGGCACGGAGGAAAAATGTGCGTGTAAAAATATACTGTATCAGACGTAGTACCTATGGTTCGACCTCGGGCCCCAGCCAATCGGTCGAAAACACCCCACTAGCCACACAGCTTCATCATGCAAACGTGGCACTGTTAGCTCCGTCTCGACCAGCCACAACGTCTCTTGTTCTAGGCGATTCTTCTATTTTCCAAGCTTTTTTTAGTTGTAATAACACCACGGCAAGCTAGCGCCGCTCTTCGTGTGTGCCCGTGCAAAGGTTAGACGATGGAGAGAAGAGAGATTGAGATCGCAGACCTGGGACCCACCAGTAAGTGAGACAACGGTCATGCACGTGTTGACGAGGCACTCCCTCTACTCTACTCAATGCAAGTACTGTATAAAATCAAGTTATGGGACAAAGCCAACAACCGTTCGTTTTTTCAGGCTATCGACTTACGCTTTGTAGTCCAGGTTGCCAGTTCGAATCTCGTCTTTCAGATTTGTTAGTTTTAGGTCCAAATTTGATTAATGACAAGTGGGACCCCCGTGTGTTGTTCCGATATTTCAGTGTAGGATGGTTTTTTGAACAAACACTTTGCGCGGTTAGACAAGTAACGGCACGAGTTACACGTATTTTGCAAGTTTACGAACAAGAATGATAGCGGCATAGAATATCACATCCACCCCGCAGCTTAGATACTATGGTGATACGAGTTTTTACACCGTTGGAAGTGAGATCCAATGGCTTGGGAGTAGTCTTTGTGATTATGCGCAATTTCCAAACTCTCCAAAGGTTTTTTTTGCAAATAAAACTTTCAGGCCTCGTGTGTGCCGCTGCATCTTCGATCCAACGGCTCCCCGGTGCTCATATTAGGTGCTCCCTGTAGCTTAATTACCCGCTACGGTGATATGAGCATCTAGGTCGTATGATCAGTGATCAGATGGCACATGCATAGTACTTGTACTTTCTGCGCATTTCCCAAACTCTATCAGCCGTATATTGCAAAAACATTCAAACCTCCTACTGTGGGCCGTTAGATCTCAGTGAACTCGTATCACCATAGAATCTACGGTGCGGGAGCACCTCATACTCTCCCGTGCGAGAAAACATAAGGTGCTATCGCAGCTTGGATGCTACGGTGATACGAGCTTGGAGGTCGTTTGATCTGAGATCCAATGGCATCTGAGCAGTCTTTGTGCTTGTAAGCAGTGGCCGAACTCTTTTGGGGCTTTTCTGCAAAAAACCATTCGAACCACCGAGGAGGTGTTGGGTCACAAATCCAACGCCTCCGAAGAGCTTGTATCACCAAAGCATCTAAGGTGTGGTAGCACATGATATTCTTACATACAGGAGAATATGATGTCCTCCTTCATCTTAGATGCTACGGTGATACGAGCTTCGAGGTCGTTGGATATGGGATCAAAGGGCATCTAAGTAGTTTTTGTACAAATTGTGTGCAATTCTCAAACTCATCAAGGTTTCCTGCAAAAAAATTAAGACACATCATGTGAGCTGCTATATCTCAGATCTACAAGCTCCAAGCAACTCGTATCGGCATATAGCATCTAAGGTATGGGGGCACATGATATTCTCCCGGGGAGGAGGGGTGGGGCGTGCACAACCAATCGGTGGTTGGGAGGGTGGGGACAAATATAATCTAAACAACCCTAAACAGAGCTCCACAATTTTATCTAAGGTCGAGGGGTTGACCCCCGACAATCATAGCTCCGCCTAAACACAACATTTGCATGTACTGTAGTACTAGACTTAATATTCATGTTTCAGTTTCATGTTCATTTTAAATATTGAACTGAGGACCATGGATGTCTTACATTTTACTCCCTTCGTTCCTAAATATTAGTCTTTTTAGAGGCTTCAAATGGACTGGCACATACGGATGTATATAGACATATTTTAGAGTCTAGATTCACTCATTTTGCTCCGTATGTAGTCACTTGTTGAACTCTCTAAAAGACTAATATTTAGGAATAGAAGGAGTATTTTTGAATTCGTGTCATACATGCATGGGTTGGAAAAATAGATGCACTATACTTATTGGATTGTTGTTGTGTTCGTGCGTGTGTGTCTCTGTGTGTGTGTGTGTGTGTGTGTGTGTGGTCATATGCTTGATACATACAAAGTTTTCTCACCTCCATATTGTTCATCTTTTAAATTTGAATTTGCATTGGAAAACTTACTAGGGATACCATGAAATGTGAAATCCACGTTGAGATCACTATATCACAAACTCACTCTAATTCAACAACTCGTCATAAATCAATTACCACGTTGAGATTAGTATTTGCAAGGAAAATACGGGTATTGTAATACACATAGATTCGTTCGGCAATTTAAAAGGTTCCTTTCGTATTCTCGAATGGTAGGACCCAACGGTGTACCAGCCAGACCTTGGCTCATGTTGATCCTAAAAAAACGGGCTCGTGTCCTTCGGTGGCGTGCGTGGTATGCACATTAGGCAACCCCAACCAGTCGAGCCTCAGTGTTTCAAGTCGAAATATCTGGCGGCCAGAATTCCAGCCCTAGGAAATTCCCCTCATGTCCCCGGTCCATAATGACTACCGATGAACAACGGAGGGATGCTTTAGTAACTAGACAACGTTACCTACCGTGCCGAGCACGGTTCAATTCCCTCGGTCGCCACTCGTCAAGGTCACCCGTCAACTGCATTGCCTAGTACTACTACTACTACACAAGGATGAGCACATAATTGAGCCCGTTTGTTCGTGCCTAGTACTTGAGTTAATATATCAGGCAATGCACTGGTATGTAGGGATTATCCTTTTATAAGTCTCAATTTGGTTGTTCCCCATCACATGTTCAGATTTCAAGGTGCAATAAATCATTACATGCAAGAATTAAGAGAAAATTGACCAATGCATGTACTTTATGCATGCATGCATTGCAATTAATGCATTCGTAAACACAATTTTTGAGGAAAACAAGCGCATTAATTGAGGGGTTTTGCAAACTACAACAATTGTTCCACCACTCACCATATACCTTGGTTGGTGAGATTTTTGAATTGAGCCCTATAAACCGGAAAGGAGGTTTAACTAAGAAAAATGTTTGACCAAATCCATTCTTAAGAAATACAACAGGACAGATGTACGGCTTGAAAATTTATTGCATGATGCAGGTTATGATATTGTTTCGAATCCTGGATCTTAAATTTCAGAAAATCCAAAAGTGAGCATAAATTCTTGAAACTGAGCATGGTCACGTGATATGGCACAAATATTACTTCGTAAGTTTTTTCTTCAATTCGAGACAAGCTGCTTATGACAAGTTGCACAAATGAAGAGCCAAGGTATTTTGGAACAAAGACCTGTCACGTTAAGGCGAACACTTTCACTATTGAAACCGTGGGCGTTTACGTGCCGCCATGAGTCCCCGCTTCTCATCGGCAGGTGCCGTCCCAGCAAGCGTGTGAGTCGACGGGAGGCGTGCGAGCAGACCGCTGCGCCAGCTGTCAGGGAGGCGTGCGAGCAGACCGCTGTGCAGACTCACCGGGAGGCGAGCCCTTTGACCAGGCTCCGCCGCCCACCGTCGTCCCAACTGTTCTGACTTTTAATGTCGTCGGCGCCGCAGTTTAAAATCAACCCCGCACTACCTAGTATCGCTACAATCCTCTCTCTTCCTCTCCGATTCTCCTGTTGTCTACCTCCAACTAGCCTGACCTAAACGTACGCCATGCCGCATCACAATGGTCTACCCTTAGAGTTCCAGTTTCATGAGGAAGACACCCAGCCGGAGTCTCAAGAACATAAGGCGCTTTGGGACGAGCTTGAACTGGCCTTGCGGGAAGACGCCGCGCCTGTCCCCGCTCCCGTTCCGGCTCCTGTCGCCCCGACTACGCCAGCGCCCATCCTCGTGGCATTGATGGGATGGGAGACGCACATTGTCGTCGAGCTTGATGCCACGGGGTTCCACGAGGTCCCCGCCGACTTTCACGCGTCCGTGCACCTGCCAGCGCATGCGCCTGCGCGTGCACTGATGCGCACGCCCGTGCCGGTGCCCGTGCACCTGCCAGCGCATGTGCATGCGCATGCACTGACATGCGTGCCCGTGCCGGTGCCCGTGCACACGAATGTCTCCGCCGCGTCATTGACAGGGCCTGTCCCCGCGCGGGTGCCAGTGCCCCCCTCAGCGGCATGGATGGCCGCCATCGACCGCTTCCTTGCACCAACGCCAGTCACCTCCTCCCGCCAGTTGACTCACTCCAAAGTCCTGAACATTTTGGCCTTCCTTGAAGCTAGGCCAACGTCCAGGAGTACGCCAACAACGGCGCAAGACGCCGCTGTCGCTGTCGGTCAGTGGCCCGACGACACACAGAGCACGGCAGAGGAGCCGCTTCCCACCACGGGACGCCCCCGCCACCGCCGCGTAATCTAAATTTGCCATGAAAAACGTTCGGATTGCCATGCTTAAAATCCGAACGTTTATCATTTCCGTTTATTTTATATCGATCGTCGTATAATTTAAAGTCGGAGTCAGACTGAACGAAATGTATGGTTTGATCGATTGAATGTTCTGCTAGAGCCGTATCAAATTAAATATAAAACGTCATCAAGCCACATGTATTCCTTGTCATCCAACGACCTAGACTGCTTCAATGTCGAGCGCTCAACACGTTTAGCGTGCAGTTAATTTCATGCCAAAAATAGTGCTAATCACATGACAACACGCAAATAATATCCTAGTAGTTAATATCCGCATGCACTTAATATACTTCCAAATTAACGTGCATTGCACGTACACACTGACTAGTGCTGCTAGTACGTGAAACTGGTGCCGTGACTTGTGAACGCGTCCAGATATGGTCAACGGCAACATCGCCCGCGAGTTCTTCCTGTTTGCCCGTGCGTCTAAACGCAGAAGGGGAGGAGAGAGAGAGAGCACACATGGAACCCACCAGTAAGTGAAGGCGAATAGTACTAAAAATAATATTACATGTTATCCATTAATTAGGTTGTGGTAATATAAAAACATTATGTGAACAAAGGGGGTACAACAAACATTGCTATTCTACGTATGTTGCCTATTGACGTGCGGCTTGAAGGCCCGGTCGCATGTTCGATCCTCGTCCTTTATTTTTTAATTTGTATATGGGTCCAAATTTGTTTCATGACATGTGGGCCCCTCGGTGTGTAGTTTGTAGCACTTTAATTTGTGGGTCGAAATTTGTTCCATTCCAAGTGGACTATCGGTGTGTAGTTTTGTAGCTTATTTATAATAATTAAAGAGAACAACATAGTTTTTACAATAATACCATGGTGCAACATTGAAGGCGAGAAAAGGACGTGCGAGAGAGCGATGACCGGGCCAGAGGGAAATCAACTAGGGGAGTTGCGTGGGTTGCAACGGTGTTTGGGGTAGTTGTGGGCCGAATGCTACGAAAATATAATCTAAACCGACCGAAATAAATGCCTACACAAATTAATCCAAGGTTGGAGTGCCCCTTGCAATGTAAATAGCGCCGGCTTTGCGAGGGATGGAGAGGTAGTAGCTTCAACGCGTGGAATATACGGTGTGAGAAAGCGAGGTCAATCGAGAGACATATAGATAGAGAGACAAAGTGAGTGTGGTCCGACATTCATTGAACAGATATATATGCTCCGGAGAGATATTGTCCGATTGAGCTTTTGGTAAGGGTGAGGGCTGTAAGGTAGACCTTGAGAGATGATCCAGTCACAGACGTGTAGATATATTTTGTGCGTGGGAGGAGGCAAGGTCAACCTATCACATAGGGGCCGTGCGATCGGAAGAGTGAGACGGGTTGGAGAGAGTGACCTAGATAGACGATGTGCGTGAGAGAGTATACAATGTGAATAGGTCGAATTGGGCTCAAACATTGTGATATATCATTTTTTTCCGAGAAAGAGCGAGGTCAATCGAGACAGAGAGAGATTGAGTGAGTGTGGCCCACCATGAGGTCGAAAGAGTGGCGGCGGCTTGGATGGACTGACCTAGATAGACAATCTGCGTGAGAGAGTATAGAGTGTGTCGATCGAGGCCCGGACAGGGAGATATATCATTTGTGTGTGAAAGAAAATGAGGCTAAATGAGACTCAGATAAAGAGAGCGAGATTGAGCGAGTGTGGCCCGCCGTGCGGAAGAAAGAGTGAGACAGTCTCGAGGGAGTGACCTAGATATACAACGTGTGTGCGTGCGCACGAGAGGTTGGGGGGGGCTAGATAGGCAATGCATGTATTTAGCGTGAGAGGGTGAGAGGGAGAGGGGGGAGAGAGAGCTCGGCATGGGGTGCAATGGCGGGTGTGTGAGGTAAATACATTTGGTAACAGGAGTGGAAAAAGGGGTTGTGTAGTTGAGAGACTTAGAGATCGAAACATGGAGAGAAAGAATGAACGTGTGTTGGAAACCGATAGCTTGCTAAGGTGGTTAGGAGAGGAAGATTGACCGATACAGGAAGTATGTAGCGTTTGTGCGCGGGGGGGGGGGGGGCTAAAAACAACATTTGAATGTACATAGTACGAGACTTAATATCGATGTTTCAATTCGGTGTACATTGTAAGATTTGAACCGAGGACCAGGCATACAGGTAATTATTTCGAATTCGTGCCATACTAAGTTTCGAAAAGTTGACATTGACTCAATTTGTTGTGCTATTTTGTAGGTCATATGTTTGAATCCATCCAAAAGTTTTCTCACTACCATGGTGTTCATCATATACATATGAATTTGTATTAAAAAAGTAGCGTGGATACAGTGAAATGCGAAATCCACGTTAGAATTGGAGATCGCTACGTGACACACACTCTAATTCAAATAACTAACTACGTGACACACACTCTAATTCAAATAACTAATTATGTGACACACTTTAATCCACGTTAGCGTGGGTACCGTTTCGATTTTTTTTCAAATAACTCCTCATTAATTAATTTTTAGTACTCCCTCTGTTCACTTTTATAAGACCTTGAAGACATTTCAGACAATGTGCAAAACAGTTCATTTTAAGTTGTCTGAAACGACTTACAAAAGTGAACGGATGGAGTATCTCGTTTTGAATGACTAATTATTGCAAGGAAAACACGGGCATGGTAATACATACAGATTCATTTGCAAATGAAAGAAGATTCGTTTTGTTTGCATTCTCAAATGTAGGCGCACCAGGCAAACCAGGGTCGTGTCAGGGTGGACGCTGCGTCGGTGCCTTAAAGGCAACTGCCCTTGGGTGACTGACATGTGGGCCAGCCACCTGTTGGGCCCACATGTCATGGACACAAAGGCAGGTGCCTTAAGGCACCGAAGCATAGTCCTGTCGGGGTGGTCGCGTGTGTCGGATGGACGCGTAGCACCCAGCCACCCACCCCCTCCCCCCAAAAAAAGGACGACGGCAATATAAGTTTGCGCTTCCATGTTTCGGATTGAAATATCTGGCGGCCCCAATTCCAGCCCTGCAAAATATCTCTTCTGCATCGTCCCCTTCCGCATCCAGATTGCTCAAATCCCTAATTCGCTGCCATCCCTCGAATCGCCCCTCGTCTCGTCTCTTTCCCCACCATTCCCCACCTCTATGCCGGACGAGGACGATGAAGACGACGGTCGCGCTTCACCACCGCACCGGAGCTACCACATCTATGCCCTCGTCCACCGCACCGGGTGGTCCACTGACAACATCGGCCGCCGCAACCGACATGCCTCACAGACACCGAGTTCCACCGCATCAGGTGCGCTTCACCGACGCCGTCTCCCAGCTCACCGGGGCTACTTCACCGAGCACATCGTCGCACCTCCGCCCCCCGAGGCCGTTGGGGCTTCACCAACGGTCTCGTCCACCGCATCGTAGCGCTCTGCTGCCACTCAAGATCTGCATCCGTGCATGGCCAGCCAACGCCAGTGCATCACCCTCAACGGATCTGAAGTGACCCGCACTCTAGCTAGGCGAGCATGCCCAAACGCCGGCCCGAACTAGGTATCCACACATCACTCCCTTGTGCACTGTTCCGACGATGTTTGGATATCCTTTCACTGCTCTCTTAGCTTACACGCCTATGCAACTCTGACTTTAACTCTTATTTCTTCTGGAGATATCATCTGAAACAAGCAAATCCATTTTTTAGCGAAGCATGACGGCGCTACGGGATCTGGTACACATCCTGCACACCCGTATAACCTTGCAAGTATTTGTCCTCCGATAGAACATCAAGGTCGATTCCTCTTATTTGATCAACCATTCGCCATGTCAAAAATGCAGAGGGGGATGCAAGGAGCACAAGGCCTGCACATCCAAGCAAGTGGTAACATGGACTTGTACATGGAACATCCCAAGCGCAAGCAGAGCTGCAGTGAGCCTGTACAACGAGCTAGCGTAAGTCCCTGCATTTCATTTAATTCGTCTGGCATTCGTGTATGATTTGTGTGCAGTGGCTGATCCACGAATTCAAGTTACCAGGGGCGAACACTTAACTTAAAAAATACGAAGGCACTTGCACTCCGGAAATCAACATAACTTGAGAAATGTGAAGCTACATGCACTTTGAAAACCAGCTAATGATCCAAAGTAGTTCAGATTATAAACACTAAATGATGCAAGCACCAAAAAACACAAAATGCAACATGGTGTACAAGGACTACAAACATGGTCTGTACCTGCTTGAATTATTCGTTCTCTGGCTGAAAATATCGAAGTGTAATTGCACGTATAACCAGTGCGCAAACTGCATATCAATATATCTATCCTGCACAAGTATGCCAATAGTTTCAAACAACAGATTAGAAAAGTATTTATGCTATGTTGTCATGATACGGGGACTTTCTGGTAGATGGCCTCGACGTTTCCTCAAGCTATGAAAATGCACTATAATTTGCTTGTCATCAATGCCTGCAAATCTCTGTCTCTCTCAACATAGTAGATCATCATTAGACACTAAATCCTTCAATGAGCTTGCAAAATGCTTGCATTAGATCCCTCATTAGACACTATATGTTCATCACCAGGAGCATGTAAAATGTTTGCATCAAATCCTTCATTAGCAGTCTGTTCATTAGACACTTCAGGCTCAAGAACAACATGAGCTTGTATGTTTGCACCGGAAACTTGATTAGATACATCAGATTCAGTCAGTTCAGTATTGATTGGGGGAGTTATAAAATAAGTAGAAATTG
Organism: Triticum aestivum; assembly: GCF_018294505.1. Taxonomy (NCBI): domain Eukaryota; kingdom Viridiplantae; phylum Streptophyta; class Magnoliopsida; order Poales; family Poaceae; genus Triticum; species Triticum aestivum. The sequence goes on from NC_057795.1 coordinate 408,880,573, forward strand.
GTTTCATTTTCTCATAGATTCCCTACATACAAGCAGTTTTACAACACCGTCAGGTTTAACTATTGGCCAGAAATTGAAGAGTTGAATTAGATATAATCAGGGATGTGATGTACCTGCTCGTTGCGCATGCTACTCTTGCAAGCTGCGACTGTCCGTTTGCGCAAGCTCGATGCCATGCCCGTGCTGCCGCCGCTGCCTCCCACGCAGGCTACACCCAGGGTTGGATCTTCATCTTCTTGTCCTTCCGTTCGCTTGAAGCCCGGCGACCGCCCTCCAACGAGGGCGCGAGGAAGTGTTGTGTCGGTCTGTCCAGCGGCGGCTAGGTTAGGAGCGAACCAGACTGGAGGCTGGAGCGAATGAATTGGGATTTTTCCTGCTGTCGATCGATATGGGAGGCGCTCGTATGGGCCGCGAGCCTGCTATAGGGCCTGCCTTGCACTTATGTTATTGGCCCATCCAAATTGAAACATTTTTCTTCATTTTTTACATTGCCTGCTCGTGCGTTGGGACGAACAAAACTAGCATGGGCCAACCTGGACGACTCAAACTAGGTGCACACTTTCCAGCCACCTGAGGCGGCCGCCCATACCAGCCCCTATGGTGGCGTCGCCCCTTTTTGCGTGTATGATTGGATAGTGAAAAATATTCCAGTGGCGCTTTTGATTTACCCACAGAATGGTTGAATTGCTTGTTTCTATGAACTGAGTTCGCCAATAATGTGAAGGATGCCAGTCTTTTCATCCTATTGTAGATTGCTTAGATCTCGATATGCCAAAAGTAATCGCATGAAATATACAGTAAAAGCCAGTGTGATGTGTTTGGCTACAACTAGTCTGACTACACGTCCTCATATAACATATCAAGGACGCACCATCTTACCAGATTAACCATTCGACTTACCCATGCAGTGTGGGAAGAAAGAAGTATTGGGACTGCGTATCCAAGCAATTGATGCCATGGACTCCTTTGTACAACCTTGTAAGCGAAAAAGAAGTTGCAGTGTGCCTGTACAAAGAACTAGCGTAAGTTCAGTTACCTGCTTCTCGGAATTTTAGTTAGCCACTTATTGCAAAATTGTTCAATTACGTTGCTTGGCTTAATTTAGTTTGCTACTGATTACATAATGGCACAGCCTGTTAATCATATTGTAGACTGCGCCTATCTATGTGTTTGATACTTACTGTTAAGAATTACCTGTTTGCCTTAACTTAAATATCTACTTGTTTGTTTAACTGCTTTGCTGCTGCAACAGCGGGTTACAATGATGTTAATAACTACTGTACTTTTCAGCATCCAATTGAAACTCTTTAATTCCTTGTTTGTTTAACTGGTTTGCTGTTATAACTCCCAGTTGAGATGTTTTGCTAACTTCAACTTTTCTGAATCCAATCGGAACTTTAATGGCAAAACAGGTTAGCCCAAGATCAAAGAGCGAGGTCCCCATGGACGTTGCATCATCCCACAGCAGTGGCACCGGCCCAATCGTGCATTATGAATTGCCAACTGCTGATGCTCTAGAGGCTAAACTAGTGGTAGAAAGAGATTCTGCTTCTGCACTTAGAGATGAAGTTGACATGTTGAGGAAGCAAACAACACAATCACAAGCAGTACTCAAGACAACCATTAAATATTTGGTGGATTTCAAAACGAAGCAAGCTGAGACTGACCAGATTGTTAAGGTCCTGAAGGAAAAAAGGAAATTAAATTCCTACTTGGTAAATCATAGGTGAAATGTTCTTTCCATAGTTGAATAACCTTTGTGTTGTCTGTTCATGTAATCAATCAAACCATTTGTTTTAGAGATCATGTAATAATTGTTTTTTTTGTTTTTTGGTTTGTAATTTTATTTGAGCACAAGTCTGTATTAATTGATAAGACTCGGAGACATTTCATTTGGATTGCTGTGCCAGACCTACAAATATGCCAATCGGGCTGAATGTGCATTCAGCAATAGTAGTAGTATAGATGGACCATAAGTGGCACGCATCGGAAAGGGCCAAGATGCTGGCTAAAAAAAGGATGTTGTTGTAGCCAAAAAAAGTACAGCGGCCTGGCTTATGTATGTTAGTTGATATTATTGATCCATATACTCTATAAGTGTTTATATGTCTGTTAGTTCTGTACATTCTTGGTTGATTGACTCGGTATTTGAATCTTGATACATCGCTTGTGTACATATCTAAATGGGAGTACACATTATGCTGCGTGTGACATTTGAGTTGGACATGAAGTGTTCCAAATATTCGAATTCACCTTAAACTGGATTCTAGTTTCTGAATTTGAGTATCGGCATTTGTAAACCATATTCATATATGACAGTGGAATACATCTTTGTCGTCCTTTTGAAGATATATAAAAACACATAGAATGATTTATAAAGATTCATATAGGAATACAAAGTGGATTCGAATTTAGTTGCCAGGGTAAACGTGGATGCTTATTGTCCCAAAATTCGAAAGAAGCAGCAAAATGTCCACTCCCACGTCGGCTGCCCGAAGCCAAGTGTTTGGGAGATGGAAATTACTGTCTACCCATTACACGGACAATCCATCGGCCCGATTTCCACTGCTCTAAATAGGGGTAGGTTAGTAACTTCAATTAGACGTGACACGACCGCCTCTGAGCCCATTCCGACACGGTGGGCGTCAAACATGGGCGGCAAAACACATTTGATTCAAGCTCGTCCGAAAGACCTCTGTTTCTCCCTCCATTCCCCATTCATACACGGTGGGCGGCAAAACAAACTCGACTCGGCCGAAATCGATGTAGGCAAATATTTTCAATAGGGGCAGGTTTGTAACTTCACTCAGACGTGACACAACCGCCCTACCTGTCAGCCCCGTTCATACACCGTGGGCGCCAACCATGGGCGCCAACCACCCTCTCCTCGCCCGAAATCGCTCTGGGCAAATATTGGCGAGATGCGAGATTACCGTCCTATCCCCAACCGACGAGACGTCCAAATTTTAAACGGGGGCTAAGTTCGTAACTTTCCCATATTTCAGACAGGCGCGTCCCAAAAACATGGTTCCCCGTACCTCTCCCTCCATTTTCCCATTCATACACCGTCCGCGCTAGAACACCCCATCCCCACACCAGCCTCCGTCCGCCACCCCATCCATCGCCGCCGTCCTCCACCACATCCATCGCCACCGTCCTCCACCATGCCGGAGCGCCTACCAAGACCGCGTCGTCCACTGCTAGAGATGGACGTTTCTCATCCACGGCGACGGACCAATAGCCTTGCATCGCGTCCTCTCGCTTCATCGGCGCCGTCGTCCTCTTTGCCGGGGCCGCTCACACGACCTTCTCTTCCACCGCAACGGGACTTATCCCCCGATGCACCCGTCTACCGTCGCAGATCTGCTTCAACGCCACCGACAGCCATCGCACCCCCGATGCCTACACGGCGCCGCAAGAGAGATGGTACTTCATATCTCCTCAACTTTTTTATCTCAACCAGAAAATAGATCTTAACTTGGTTACTCTACTTTCTTTTCAGCTCTTAGAATTTAGTTCTTAGTTCGAAGCAAACAACGGATGCTAAATATCATTTCTCCAGTTTGCAGCTTCAAATCTGCCATGGCACAGCCATAATATAGTTTAATTGATCATGCTTAGGGTTTAATTGATCATGTTGGTTCCGTGGTGGTTTCTTTAATAGAAATCGGAGGGGAAACCCTCTTTTGCTAAAAAAATATACTTAGAGTTTCCCCCTTTTATGATCACTATACGATTAGAATATGTGCTTCATGTCATAATAACACTGCTCCACCCATTAAGCTAAACAAGCTTAGATGTTCAAATACGAATCTGATATTATTAAAATATAGTTGTTTAATTAGTCAGCTAAATGATCCTAAATTAGTTTCGAAAATGCATGTTCGCCGCTCGGGTGTGTATCTCTACAGAGTGCCCACGATGGGCCGGCCCACCCTAGGATTTTGGGTCATCCCTGGTCCCGATTCCCCTCTGTTCTGCTGCGCGCTTCCGATCTCTACTCGCCCCCAGCCACCTGCCTCGCCGGCGACTTGCCGTCCCCGGACGGCATGACTCTAGGAGGAGACGCCGGACTAACAGGAGGCCAGGAGCCGCTCGCCCAACAACGTCACTGCTGCCCGGGCGCGCCGCCGTGCCTACCTTCCCAGTCCGTCTAGGGCTCAGGCAAGCAGCACCCACCAAGCCAACCCGATTTATCCTGAGATACGTCCTCAACACTCAGCAGCCACTCCTCATCACCCATTTTCTAATTGATTCATTACTCATTAGGCAGGACTGTCATTAGGGTTTGTTGTGTGCTCAGTGCTACCTACACTTAATGGTTCAGATGTATTTCGGTAATCTTTAGTACCTCTAAAGTTCACAGGGTTTTCAAAATTCCGGCCCTCGGAACAGAAACTAGTCATTTTGGATTGTTGGTCGTAGTGACATTGACCCAGATTACTACTGCAAGCCAGGTTTGTTGACAATTTTACTTGTCTTTCTTACTCATTCGATATAATATCCAATTATTCACGTCGATTAGTTGCAAACAATAAGTGCTAGACAAACTTCTTCATTCAGATTTTGGACGGTCTCTTACTGCAGTTACAATTCTGCATACTTGTCCTAATAAGCTCACAAGTAAATGATTGATTCACTACATCTATGCTTGCCTTGTCATATTTGTTGTCAATATTCTTTTAGGGTGGACCACCCTGTTTCTAAATACTGGAACCGTAGACATGAGTGAATAGTATTTCTCTATGTGATCTCTTCCATCATGTGTGGGTAACGAACACTGCATTGTATAGAAAGAAAGTGTCATTTCCAGCTTTTACATAGGTTTCGATCTTTTACATGGAATACAATCTGCCTACTTGCTTTGTGTCGCACTACCAACACTCCACCCTTGAAGCTAAACATTACGCCACTCATAATTGCTTAGTTTATTTGTTCAAATACGAATTTCATATGATTCTAATGTTCCTACTTCAGTTTTGAAATGTGTGCCTGCCTGTTATAGAGACATAAGGGGTTTGTATTTCTGTGTGTGGTCTGGTCAGCACGGTTGGGGAGGTGAACTTTGCATATGCAGGGGTTTATAGGGAGACACTCTCCGAGTTGAATCCGCAATGCATTCCATAGATAATCTGACTACTTTTTATGTTTTCATGAATCTCAGATTCTGAACAGCATCATAATGATTATGAGCTTGCGCGCATGAAAAGAATAAAGCAGAACAATGCCATGGCTGTCAAACTTGGCATTAAGGGACTGAAATCAAGTCTGGATGCAATGCAATGCAAACGCTCTCCACCTACAGATTCATGCTCAGAATATGATCCTAACAGTGATTCTGAGCTAGAGGGAGACCTAAGTCAATGTAGCTCCCTAGTGGAGGAGTCAGAGGAAGATGCCCTATCTTATTCACCCATCAAGGTACTTGCTCTAACTTTCCAAGGTTACATTGCTCGCACATATCTTGCAACTGATGCTTTGCATTGCTTCTACTTTGTTGAACTGCCATTAGCTTAGTTTACACATCGTGTATGTGAATACGCCCTGCCTATCCATTTTCAGTACATATTCCATCTGTCATCATACCATATTTATCCATTCAAATGTTGTTCTTGTGTATCAGACGTTCAAAAGGAAGAGGGCGATTGCTGATCATGGAGGAGCACAAGCAAAGTATTTGGAAAAGGTAGTGGCACCTGATAAATCAAATAGCCCATTAGGTGTAGTTGCAATATCACCTGACCCACAAAATACCCCAACTCTAGCAGACTCTAGCCCTACTACACTGGTCATTTCTGATGCCCCAACTCAGCAGACCCCAACTGCAGCAAATAGTATGATTATGCCAGTTGACATAGCACCAGTTGTACGACGCAAAACCCCCATTCCAGCAAAGAGTACACCAAATCCAGTTGCCAAATCCCTTTTCGAACCAGAGAGAGCCCCAATTGCAGCAAATAGGACCCCTGTTCCATTTCTTCCTAGTTTAGAAGATGAAGCTTATGTTGTTGTCAGGAACTTTGTGCGCATCTTTCCTTCATGGAAAGATTATACCGCAGACACAGAACAATTTCCAGTCTTCCTCCGCAACTTACGCATAAGTAATGTACTAATGTTATTCATGGTCATTACTGCATATGTTTCTGCTGACAGAAGACACAAGATTTCATTCTTTTAAATAGGCGAGGAGCAAACTGGATTGTGATGACGAGCAAGAGTTGGTTGCGCTTTTCAAGCACTCGTTGATGAAGTATCGTTCCTACCTGAGGCAAGCGCACTTCGATGGCAAGCCTCTGAACAAAATTTTTGTAAAGTTTCCGGTGCTACATTTATCCGACGGTGACTGGAATAATCTTGTTACACATTGGTCTCGGCTACAGCGTAAGGTACTGTCTATGATATCACATCACAATTTGAACTACATTTCTGCATTTGCCTTAATGTCTCACTTGTACGAAAACTGTTAGCAGAAGAACATTCGTTCTCAAGGGACCACAGAATCTCGCAACTATACTGCACACTGCATTGCTCTTGTGAGTACCTCTTGCCTTGTATGACCATACTTACTTTCATAGCTGTTTGATTATGTAGCATCACTGCACATGTTAGCCTCGTAATCGTCCATTTGGTGGACATTATAAGATCCGTATGGACTCTTACACAAATTTAGAATCAACCCAATGCTTTTGAAGAGGTTTAGCTCTGCAGTCCTCTTGTAAGGACTGAACGTGGTCTATCACTGTACTTACATTAACAGCTACTCCCTCCGTCCCATAATATAAGAACGTTTTGTACAGTACACCAGTGTTCAAAACACTCTTGTATTATGGGAAGAGGGATTGGTTCATTTTGTAGCATTCTGCATCTTATCTCCCTCGCCCACCATTTACTAAAAAAGATCAGATCTATATTTAATCTTACCAACAAGTAGAATACACAGACAATGCCAGTGCAGAAGTGTAGCCCATTGCTCTTGTCAGTACATTTTGTCCTGTAACGCTTGTACTTCCAGGGATTGGTAGTTGATTATGTAGCATCAATCTGCATCTTATCTTCATTATCCTCTATCCCTTCCAGTATTATCATATCTATAATTACTCTCTACAAAATGTAGAGTACAGGCAATGCTTATGAAGAAGATTATGTGCTGAAATTATTGAGTTATCCTTCCCTTGACATGGAGAAGGGCATTATAAAGCCGGTGTTAACTGTTAATGTAAGTCAGTCCTTCTAAAGCCTTTATCCTCAACTGCTGTTTAATTTGCTCATACTCCCTATCGTTTACTGCTGTTTAGTTTGCTGTTTCTACCAAAATGCATGTTCGTAAGAACCGTAAGTTCTAAGTTTTACTTGTAAAACCAAATTTCTTATTCATACCATGCACATTACTTAATACTCCCTATATGTATGCTTGGTTTTGTGGATCAATAATCCAGTGTGTGGTGAAGCAGCCCATGTTTGCACCTTGTCATCTCCTGTTTTATCTTACTGATGTGGCTGATAATATGAACAACATGCCATGCACATTATCCAAAATAGATACAATGATTTTCTTACCCTTCATCTATGATTGTTATGTTGACATGGTAATCCAGTAGTGTGGTGAAGCTCCCCGCATTATGAACAATGCCAAATTATGCTATTGATATTTTGAACTTACTCTTTATTTTCTAATTTGAAATTGGATAGAATTGATAGAACAGTTATCATCTTTGTTTATACACGTGCAAAACCTGTCATCTCTCTGCTTTGTTTCAGGGTGATATGCCTGATGGCATGCACAAGTCTGCTGAAGGCTGTGAGACAAACCCAACATATATTGCGCCAAAGAAGACAAAACATCTTGAAGATAGCGAGACAACCCCAAAGTCTTGTCTTGATGCAGTGTTCAACTTACTTGAGACTAACAGTCAGACAAGCTCACATAATTCGTTGTCTGAATCAGTACGACTTCTTTAGTCCCAAGTTCTAGCAAAAAGGCATTCTGCAACTCAACTTCGACTTGAAGTCCTATCTCTAAGAAAGATTAGGGAGAACACCAATGAGAACCTCATCGCTAAACATCTACACCTGGAAGCTATGACCAACATGCTAGGCCGGTCTCACAGCCTTGCTCAGCAGCTTGCGTAGCATGTTCCCCCGCAAGGCTAACCTTTCTTGAACTGTCTTGGAAGTGGTCTCGGTTCAGTATTATTTTGTTACGCTGCAATGGTGCCCAGTTTTTGTAATCTGCTTCTTCGTTGCGCTTTATGATCACTTGTGGCAAACTTCGATGCCTAGTGGATGTAATATACCTTAAATCCTTTATTGTATAGTGTAGGTTTATTCTTAGTTACTATGCCGTAATTTCTTTATTGTATAGAGTAGGTTTGGTCTTAATTCCTACTAGTTACTGCCATCACTCGCTATCTGAAAAAAAATTAGATGTAGTCGACCGGGCTGAAACATTTGACTCTAATGGGCCAGGTTTTTAGCGGGCCACAATTGGGCTGGCTTGCGTCTTTCTTGGGCCCGAATGATTGGGGCCTTCACACATTGCGCCAGGCCCAAACTTACACCGGCTTATATTTTAGTTGGGCCTTTTGTCGACCCAACGCTTAGTTTGGCCCATTTAGCGTTGGGCCATTAATAGGCTGAATATTGTACTGGCCTGTTACGGCCGAGATGAAACCATGGGACTTTAGCAGGCCAAAATGCATGTTGGGCCTCAATTTTCACTAGTCGTCGACGGGCCTTCAGTAGGCCGAAATGTAGACCGGGCCGTTATGGGCCCAGTTAGCTCACGGGCCGTTACCAGGCCGAAACATATCTCGGGCCTTAGTTGGCCCACTGATATCATGGGCCTTTAAGAGGCCGAAAGCTTAGTACATGCATCAACGGGCCGAATTACGCGACAGGCCTTTAAGAAGCCCAAAGTCACGTTGGGCTTAACTGTTGCCACCTTTAGCACGGGCCGTTAGTGGGCCCGATGTCCCGTCGGACCATATATGGCCCATGGGCAGCACATGCCATTCCGAGGCCGAAAGTCACACCGGGCTGAAATGGGCCCATGTCTACATCAGGCCTCTAACAGGCCGAAAGTCACTGGGCTGTAGTTGGGCCCGAATATTCGGTAAACAATTAACGGGCCATATATGGCTTCGGGCCGCAAATGGGCCCAAATATTGGGGAACAAGTAAGGGGCCAGATCTTACTTCGGGCCGTAAATGGGCCCAAATATTGGGCGAACAATTAACGGGCCAGATCTGGTTTCAGGCCATAAATGGGCCTTTATTAAGCAGGCCATTATTGGGCTGGCCCACTAGTACCTGATTAAGATCTATGGGCCTTTGACTAGGCCGGCCTTTTTAACCTATATGGGCCTCTGTTGGGCCCAGCCACGTGTCGACGTACCATAGGCATGTCTCCTCCAATGGACGGGCGACATCTGGCCCACTGACGAGCTGACAGGTGTTCCCTTCGACCAATCAGAATTTTACACATGGAAATTTCCCATTGGTCGTGGCTGTTAACGGGTTATCGGATCCAAAATTCGACTCGATAGCTTAATGGTGTTCCTTACGGTGGATGCCACGTGTCGGTCACCCTTGACGAAAGCACTTCTGTGACGAGCGATTTATCGTCATGGAAGTGGACACTTCCATGATGATAATTTTGGTAATGTCATGGAACACTTCTACGATAGCACATGTATGACTATCTTGATTCTGTCATAAATTTGTCATGGATGTACATGCATGACAAAAAACGCGACCTACTGTGACAAACACGTATCATCACGAAAGTGTGTGTTTTTTTGTTGTGGATATGTTTGGTAAAAGCTTTATTTTGACTATAAGCATGAGGAGAATTAACAACGGATTGCAACAAGGAAATACAACCTTTTAAAGAAAAAATATCATAATCAAATTCCTTGAAATCCGAGATAGTGGGTTCAATGCTATTTAAAGTTGTGACTTCTCCAATCTCACTTTTACCAAATTTAGCATCAAGATCTAAAGACTCCGAATTTTTGGGACGCCTTCTAGGCAAAGTTGATTCATCATCAGTCCCATAATCATCAAAATTCATATTGCAAAACATAGATCTAATAGGAGACGCATCAATAACTTTAAGATCCTCATCATTATTTTCATGGAAACTAGAAGAACACGCTTTTATAAAGCTATCTTTCTTAGCACGCAATCTAGCGGTTCTTTCTTTGCACTCATCAATGGAAATTCTCATTACTTTGAGAGACTCATTGATATCATGCTTAGTGGAAGAAGATCTAAGTTTAAGAGAATCAACATCAAGCGAAAGTCTATTAACGTTCCTAGCCAAATCGTCAACTTTGAGAAATTTTTCTTCAAGCAAAGCATTAAAATTCTTTTGAGAAATCATAAATTCTTTCACACTATTGTCAAAATCAGAGGGCATCTTATTAAAATTACCATAAGAATTATTGTAGAAATTTCCATAATTATTAGAGGAATTACTAGGGAACGGTCTAGCATTAAAGTTTCCTCTATAAGCATTGTTTCCAAAATTATTCCTACCAACAAAATTCACATCCATAGATTCATTATTATTCTCAATCAAGGAAGACAAAGGCATATCATTGGGATCAAGAGGAGTATTTTTAGTAGCAAACAATTTCATAAGTTCATCCATCTTTCCACTCAAAACATTGATTTCTTCTATAGCATGCACTTTTTTACTAAAAGATCTTTCGGTGTGCCATTGAGAATAATTAGCCATAATATTATCAAGAAGTTTTGTAGCATATCCCATTGTTATTTCCATAAACGTGCCTCCCGCGGCCAAATCTAAGAGATTTTTAGAAGCAAAGTTCAAACCAGCATAAATTTTTTGTATGATCATCCATAAATTCAAACCATGAGTAGGGAAATTGCGAAGCATCAATTTCATTCTTTCCCAAAATTGGGCAACATGCTCATGATCGAGTTGTTTAAAATTTATAATATCGTTTCTAAGAGTGATGATCTTAGCGGGAGGAAAATATTTAGAGATAAAAGCATCTTTGCACTTGTTCCAAGAATCAATATTATTTTTAGGCAAAGACGAAAACCAAACTTTAGCACGATCTCTAAGTGAAAACGGAAATAACTTAAATTTGACAATATTGTTATCCGTGTCTTTCTTCTTTTGCATATCACACAAATCAATAAAGTTGTTTAGATGAGTAGCGGCATCTTCACTAGGAAGGCCGGCGAATTGATCTTTCATAACAAGATTCAGCAAAGCAGTATTGATTTCACAAGACTCAACATCATTAGGAGGAGCAATCGGAGTACTAAGGAAATCACACAATCATCATTAGGTTTCACTAGTGGCTTCTCTCAAGATAGCATAAGTATTATGGTGGGTGATTTCTCGAATACCAATAATAATGATTTCCTTAGTACTCCAATTGCTCCTCCTAATGATGTTGAGTCTTGTGAAATCAATACTGCTTTGCTGAATCTTGTTATGAAAGATCAATTCGCCGGCCTTCCTAGTGAAGATGCCGCTACTCATCTAAACAACTTTGTTGATTTGTGTGATATGCAAAAGAAAAAGACACGGATAACAATATTGTCAAATTGAAGTTATTTCCGTTTTCACTTAGAGATCGTGCTAAAGTTTGGTTTTCGTCTTTGCCTAAAAATAGTATTGATTCTTGGAACAAGTGCAAAGATGCTTTTATCTCTAAATATTTTCCTCCCTCTAAGATCATCACTCTTAGAAACGATATTATGAATTTTAAACAACTTGATCATGAGCATGTTGCCCAATCTTGGGAAAGAATGAAATTGATGATTCGCAATTGCCCTACTCATGGTTTGAATTTATGGATGATCATACAAAAATTTTATGCCGGTTTGAACTTTGCTTCTAGAAATATTTTAGATCAGCCGCGGGAGGCACTTTTATGGAAATCACTTTAGGACATGCTACAAAACTTCTTGATAATATTATGGATAATTATTCTCAATGGCACACCGAAAGATCTACTAGTAAAAAAGTGCATGCTATAGAAGAAATTAATGTTTTGAGTGGAAAGATGGATGAACTTATGAAATTGTTTGCTACTAAGAATGCTCCTATTGATCCCAATGATATGCCTTTGTCTACTTTGATTGAGAATAATAATGAATCTATGGATGTGAATTTTGTCGGTAGGAATAGTTTTGGAAACAATGCTTATAGAGGAAACTTTAATCCTAGACCGTTCCCTAGTAATTCCTCTAATAATTATGGAAATTCCTGCAATAATTCTTATGGTAATTTTAATAAGATGCCCTCTGATTTTTAGAATAGTATGAAAGAATTTATGACCTCTCAAAAGAATTTTAATGCTTTGCTTGAAGAAAAATTGCTCAAAGTTGATGATTTGGCTAGGAACGTTGATAGACTTTCGCTTTATGTTGATTCTCTTAAACTTAGATCTACTCCTCCCAAGCATGATATCAATGAGTCTCTCAAAGCCATGATAATTTCCATTGATGAGTGCAAGGAAAGAACTGCTAGATTGCGTGCTAAGAAAGATTGCTTTGTAAAGGCGTGTTCTTCTAGTTTCAATGAAAATAATGATGAAGATCTTAAAGTTATTGATGTGTCCCATATTAGATCTTTGTTTTGCAATATAATCTTAATAAGAATGGGACTGGAGATGAGTCAACTTTAGTTAGCAGGCGTCCCAATATTTCGGAGTTTTTAGATCTTGATGCTAAATTTGGGAAAAGTGGGATTGGAGAGGTCATGACTTTAAATAGCATTGAACCCACTATCTCGGATTTCAAGGAATTTGATTATGATAATTGTTATTTAGAAGGTTGTATTTCCTTGTTGCAATCCGTTGTTAATTCTCCTCATGCTTATAGTCAAAATAAAGCTTTTACCAAACATATCATTGATGCCTTAATGCAATCTTATGATGAAAAACTTAATTTGGAAGTTTCTTTACCTAGAAAACTTAATGATGAGTGGGACGCTACTACAAAGATTGAAATTAAAGATCATGAGTGTTTTTCTTTGTGTGATTTGGGTGCTAGTGTTTCCATGATTCTGAAAATTTATGTGATATTCTAGGTTTCCATGATCTTAATGATTGCTCTTTAAATTTGCACCTTGCGGATTCCACCATTAAAAATCCAATGGGAAGGATCAATGATGTTCTCATTGTTGCAAATAGAAATTTGGTGCCCGTAGATTTTATCGTTCTTGATATTGATTGCAATCTTTCTTGCCCTATTATTCTTGGTAGACCTTTCCTTAGAACGATTGGCGCGATTATTGATATGAAGGAAGGGAATACTAGATTCTAATTTCCATTAAGGAAAGGCATAGAGAACTTTCCAAGAGATAAAGTCAAATTACCTTATGAATCTATCATGCGAGCTGCTTATGAATTGAGTGCCAAAGATGGCACTACTTAGATCTATCTTCACTTTTATGCCTAGCTAGGGGCGTAAAACGATAGCGCTAGTTGGGAGGCAACCCAATTTTATTTGTGTTTTTTGTTTTTGTTTCTGTTTAGTAATAAATTTTGCATCTACCTTTTGTTTATATATGTTTTAATTAGTGTGTGTGCCAAGTAGAACCTATAGGATAACCTACGGTGATAGTTAATTTGATTCCGCTGAAAAACAGAAACTTTGCGCGCACGAATTTAGTTTTGTTAAATCACAGAAACGTGTTTGTGCGTTCATTCGTTTTGCTGTAGATCAATAGACAAATTTTCCAGTAGTTCCTATTTTGGTAGGATTTTTAGAGTTCCATAAGTTTGCGTTAGTTACAGATTGCTACAGACTGTTCTGTTTTTGACAGATTCTGTTTTTCGTGTGTTGTTTGCTTATTTCAATGCATCTATGGCTAGTATTAAGTGGTATGAACCATAGAGAACTTGGAATACAGTAGGGTTAACACCAATATAAATAAAGAATGAGTTCATTACAGTACCTTATGTGGTGGTTTTGTTTTCTTTCACTAACGAAGCTTATGAGATTTCCTGTTGAGTTTTGTGTTGTGAAGTTTTCAAGTTTTGGGTAAAGATTTGATGGACTATGGAATAAGGAGTGGAAAAATACTAAGCTTGGGGATGCCCAAGGCACCCCAAGATATTCAATATTAGCCAAAAGCCTAATCTTGGGGATGCCCCAGGAAGGCATCCCCTCTTTCGTCTTCGTTCATTGGTAACTTTACTTGGAGCTAAATTTTTATTTGCCACATGATATGTGTTTTGCTTGGAGCGTCGTGTATGATATTAGTATTTGCTTTTTAATTTTACACAATAATCCTTTCTGTACACACCTTTTGGGAGAAGCCCACTTGATTGAAATTTATTAGAGTACTCTATGTGCTTCACTTATATCTTTTAGAGCACGGCGGTGGCTTAATTCTGTAGAAATTGCTAGTCTCTCATGCTTCACTTATATTATTTTGAGAGTCTCTTAGAACAACATGGTATTTGCTATGGTTATAAAATTGGTCCTAGAATGGTAGGCATCCAAGTTGGGTATAATAAAAACTATCATAGAAAGTGAATTGGTGCTATGATCAATTTGATACTTGATAATTGTTTTGAGATATGGAGGTAGTGATATTAAAGTCATGCTAGTTGGGTGATTATGAATTTAAAGATTGCTTGTGTTGAAGTTAGTGATTCCCGTAGCATGCACATATGGTGAACCGCTTTGTGATGAAGTTGGAGCACAATTTTATTTATAGATTGTCTTCCTTATGAGTGGTGGTCGGGGACGAGCGATGGTCTTTTCCTACCAATCTATCCCCCTAGGAGCATATGCGTAATGATGACTTGTAGATTTTTGCAATAAGTATATGAGTTCTTTTGACTAATGTTGAGTCCATGGATTATACGCACTCTCACCCTTCCACCATTGCTAGCCTCTCTTGTGCCGCGCAAACTTTCACCGGTACCATACACCCACCATATACCTTCCTCAAAACAGCCACCATACCTACCTATTATGGCATTTCCATAGCCATTCCGAGATATATTGCCATGCAACTTTCCACCGTTCCATTTATATGACACGCATCATCATTGTCATATTGCTCTTTGCATGATCATGTAGTTGACATCGTATTTGTGGCAAGGCCACCTTCATAATTTTCATACATGTCGCTCTTGATTCATTGCATATCCTGGTACACCGCCGGAGGCATTCATATAGAGTCATATCTTGTTCTAAGTTTTGAGTTGTAAGTAAATAAAAGTGTGATGATCTTCATTATTAGAGCATTGTCCCAGTGAGGAAAGGATGATGGAGACTATGATTCCCCCACAAGTCGGGATGAGACTTGCGGACTTTACAAAAAAAAGAGAAAGGCCAAAAAGAGAAAAAAAAAGAGAAAGGCCAAAAAGAAAAAAAAGAAATGCCAAAGAAAAAAAGAAAGAAAGAAAAAAGAAGAAAAAAAGATAAAAAAAGAGAGAAAAGAGAGAAGGGACAATGCTACTATCCTTTTACCACACTTGTGCTTCAAAATAGCACCATGATCTTTATGATAGAGAGTCTCCAATGTTGTCACTTTCATATACTAGTGGGAATTTTTCATTATAGAACTTGACTTGTATATTCCAATGATGGGCTTCCTCAAAATGCCCTTGGTCTCCGTGAGCAAGCGAGTTGGATGCACACCCACTTAGTTTCTTTTGTTGAGCTTTCATACATTTATAGCTCTAGTGCATCCGTTGCATGGCAATCCCTACTCACTCACATTGATATCTATTAATGGGCATCTCCATAGCCCGTTGATACGCCTAGTTGATGTGAGACTATCTTCTCCTTTTTTGTCTTCTCCACAACCACCATTCTATTCCACATATAGTGTTATGTCCATGGCTCACGCTCATGTATTGCGTGAAAGTTGAAAAAGTTTGAGATTACTAAAGTATGAAACAATTGCTTGGCTTGTCATCGGGGTTGTGCATGATTAAATACTTTGTGTGATGAAGATAGAGCAACAGCCAGACTATATGATTTTGTAGGGATAACTTTCTTTAGCCATGTTATTT
The DNA here is from genome assembly GCF_018294505.1 of Triticum aestivum. Taxonomy (NCBI): domain Eukaryota; kingdom Viridiplantae; phylum Streptophyta; class Magnoliopsida; order Poales; family Poaceae; genus Triticum; species Triticum aestivum. The sequence goes on from NC_057795.1 coordinate 408,896,594, forward strand.
TGAGAAGACATGATTGCTTTGATTAGTATGCTTGAAGTATTACTATTTCTTATGTCAATATGAACTTTTATTTTGAATCATTTGGATCTGAACATTCATGCCACAATAAAGAAAATTACATTGAAAATTATGCTAGGTAGCATTCCACATCAAAAATTCTGTTTTTGTCATTTACCTACTCGAGGACGAGCAGGAATTAAGCTTGGGGATGCTTGATACGTCTCCAACGTATCTATAATTTGTGATTGTTCCATACTATTATATTACCCCTTTTGGATGTTCATGGGCTTTATTTTACACATTTATATCATTTTTGGGACTAACCTACTAACCGGAGGCCCAGCCCGTATTGCTGTTTTTTTGCCTATTTCAGTATTTCGAAGAAAAGGAATATCAAACGGAGTCCAAACGGAATGAAACCTCCGCGAGCGTGATTTTTGGAACGAACGTGATCCAGAGGACTTGAAGTGCGAGCCAAGAAGCAGCCGAGGTAGCCACGAGGGTGGAGGGCGCGCCCACCCCTACAGGGCGCGCCCCTATCTCGTGGCCCCCTCGGGCGTCCACCGACCTACTTCTTCCTCCTATATGTACCCACGTACCCCGAAACACATCCAGGGAGCCAACGAAAAACAATTTCCACCGCCGTAACCTTCTGTATCCGCGAGATCCCATCGTGGAGCCTTCGCCGGTGCTCCGCCGGAGGGGGAATCGACCATGGAGGGCTTCTACATCAACACCATAGCCTCTCCGATGAGTTGTGAGTAGTTTACCACATACCTTCGGGTCCATAGTTATTAGCTAGATGGCTTCTTCTCTCTTTTTGGATCTCAATACCATGTTCTCCCCCTCTCTTGTGGAGATCTATTTGATATAACTCTTTTTGCGGTGTGTTTGTCGAGATCCGATGAATTGTGGGTTTATGATCAAATTTATCTATGAGAAATATTTGAATCTCCTCTAAATTCTTTTATGTATGATTGAGTTATCTTTGCAAGTCTCTTCGAATTATCAGTTTGGTTTGGCCTACAAGATTGATCTTTCTTGCAATGCGAGAAGTGCTTAGCTTTGGGTTCAATCTTGCGGTGCCCTTACCCAGTGACAATAGGGGTTGCAAGGCACGTATTGTATTGTTGTCATCGAGGATAAAAAGATGGGGTTTATATCATATTGCATGAGTTTATCCCTCTACATCATGTCATCTTTCTTAATGCGTTACTCTTTTCTTATGAACTTAATACTCTAGATGCATGCTGGATAGCGGTCGATGTGTGGAGTAATAGTAGTAGATGCAGGCAGGAGTCAGTCTACTTGTCGCGGACGTGATGCCTATATACATGATCATGCCTAGATAATCTCATAATTATTCTCTTTTCTATCAATGCTCGATAGTAATTTGTTCACCCACCGTAATACTTATGCTATCTTGAGAGAAGCCACTAGTGAAACCTATGGCCCCCGGGTCTATCTTTTATAATATAAGCTGTCAATCTACTTTTATTTGCATCTTTAATTTTCCAATCTATATCATAAAATACCAAAAATATATTTATCTTATCATATTATCTCTATCAGATCTCACTTTCGCAAGTGGCCGTGAAGGGATTGACAACCCCTTTATTGCGTTGGTTGCGAGTTCTTTGTTTGTTTGTGTAGGTGCGTGGGACTTTTGAGGAGCCTCCTGCTGGATTGATACCTTGGTTCTCAAAAACTGAGGGAAATACTTACGCTACTATTGCTGCATCACCCTTTCCTCTCCAAGGAAAACCAACGCAAGCTCAAGACGTAGCATTATGATCAACACTACTAGTTGGAATAGCTTCTAACCACTTAGTAACATAATCAACAACAACTAGAATATGGGTATACCCATTATAAGAAGGAAAAGGTCCCATATAATCAAAGCCCCAAACATCAAATGGTTTAATAACAATGGTTCAATAACAAGTGAATAATTCATAGGCTTTTGCTGACGTCTACTAATATTACCAATTATTTGACATTGATCACAAGACAAGACAAACTTACGAGCATCCTTGAAGAGAGTAGGCCAATAAAAACTAGATTGCAATACCTTGTGTGCAGTCTGTTCCTGTTCATGCTCAGGTACACAACGTCTAATAACACCATCTACTCCTTCTTTTTAAAGGTGTGGGTCATTCCAAAATTAATGTCTTAAATCATAGAAAACATTTTTCTTTTGCTGGTATGTGAGACTAGGTGGTATAAATTTAGCAATGATATATTAGCATAATCAACATATCATGGAGTATTACGAGAAGAATTATGACAGCTAATTGTTCATCAGGAAATCTATCATCAATAGGCAGTGGGTCATCAAGAAAATTTTCTAACCTAGACAAGTTGTCTGCAACGGGGTTCTCAGCTCCCTTTCTATCAATAATATGTAAATCAAATTCTTGTAACAAGAGAACCCATCTAATAAGTCTAGGTTTAGCATCTTTCTTTTCCATAAGATATTTAATAGCAACATGATCAGTGTGAACAGTTAATTTGGAATCAACAATATAAGATCTAAACTTATCACAAGCGAAAACAACTGCTAAAAATTCCTTTTCAGTAGTAGCATAATTTCGCTGGGCACTATCTAGAGTTTTACTCATAATGAACAACATTCAATTTCTTATCAACTCTTTGCCATAGAACTGCACCAAAAGCATAATCACTAGCATCACACATAATTTCAAAGGGTAGATTCCAATCAGGAGGTTAATAGGTGCAGAAATCAAGGCTTTCTTATGTATTTCAAATTCTTCTACACGATCATCATCAAAAACAAAAGGAATATCTTTTTGCAAGAGATTAGTGAGAGGCCTGGAAATTTTAGAGAAGTCTTTAATAAACCTCCTATAGAAACCACCATGACCAAGGAAACTTCTTATACCTTTGATGACTTTAGGACACAACATCTTTTCAATAACATCTACTTTAGCTTTATCAACTTCAATACCTCTTTCAGAAATTTTATGCCCCAAGACAATACCTTCATTAACCATAAAGTGGCACTTCTCCCAATTCAAGACAAGATTAGTTTCTTCACATCTCTGCAAAACCCGATCAAGGTTGCTTAAGCAATCATCAAAAGAAGTTATGTAAATGGAGAAACCATCCATGAAAACCTCAACAATCTTTTCACAAAAGTCAGAGAATATAGCAGTCATACATCATTGAAAGGTAGCAGGTGCATTGCATAAACCAAAAGGCATACGTCTATAAGCAAAAGTACCAAAAGGGCAAGTAAAGGTGGTATTTTCCTCATCATCTTTTGACACAGGTATTTGAGAGAAATCAGAATAACCATCTAGAAAGGAAACATGTGTATGTTTGGATAGTCTTTCTAGCATTTGATCAATAAAAGGTAGAGGGTAATGATCTTTTCTAGTAGCTTTATTTAATTTGCTAAAATCAATTACCATTCTATAACCTGTAACAATTCATTGTGGAATCAATTCATTCTTATAGGAACAACAGTAATACCTCCCTTCTTAGGGACACAATGAACGGGACTTACCCACCTACTATCAGCAATAGGATAAACTATACCTGCCTCCAGAAGTTTTAGTATTTCATTTCTTACCACTTCTCTCATCTTAGGATTTAACCTTCGTTGGTGATCAACAACTGGTTTAGCATCAGCCTCCAAATTAATTTTGTGCTGACATAGAGTGGGACTAATGCCCTTAAGATCATCGAGAGTATATCCAATAGCGGCATGGTGCTTCTTCAGAGTTTTCAATAATTTCTTTTCTTCATGCTCTAAAAGATTAGCACTAATAATAACATGACATGTCTTCTTTTCATCAAGCTAAGCATATTTCAAAGTGTCAGGTAAATGTTTAAGCTCAAACACGGGATCACCCTTGGGTGGAGGTGAATCTCCAAGGATTTCAACAGGCAAATTTTGTTTCAAAATAGGTCCTTGATTAAAGAATATTTCATCTATTTCCCTTCTTTCATTCATAACATATCATTTTCATGGTCTAGCACATATTGTTCTAAAGGATTAGTAGGAGGCACGGCAATAGAAGCAAGACCAATAATTTCATCCTTACTAGGCAATTCTTTATCATAGGGCTGTCTATGAAATTTAGAAAAATTAAAATCATGAGACATATCCCCTAAACCGACAGTAACAATTTCTTTCTCACAGTCTATCTTAGCATTAACAGTGTTCAAGAAAGGTCTACCAAATATAATGGGACAAAAATCATCTTGTGGGGAACCAAGAAAAAGAAAATCAGTAGGGTATTTAATTTTTCCACATAAGACTTCAACATCTCTAACAATCCCAATTGGTGATATAGCATCTCTATTGGCAAGCTTAATAGTAACATCAATATCTTCTATCTCAATAGGTGAAATATCATTCATAATTTTCTTGATATAAGGTAAAAGGAATTGCACTCACACTAGCACCCACATCACATAAGCCATGATAACAATGATCTCCTATTTTAATAGAAAGAACAGGCATGCCAACAACAGGTCTATGTTTGTCTTTAGTAGAGGGTTTAGCAATCCTAGCAGCTTCATCATAGAAATAAATAACATGCCCATCAATAAGAGATCTTTAACCATAGCAATACTAGGTTCAACTTTAATTTGTTTAGGAAGTGTAGGTTTTCTAGTATAACTCTTACGAACCACAGTTGAAGTTTTAGCATGATCCTTTATTCTAACAGGAAAAGGTGGTTTTTCAATATAAGCAGTAGGGACAATAGGATTAACATTATAAGTAATAGTTTCTTCTTCAAGTTTAATAGGTTCTACTCACTGGTACAACGAGGTGTTATGCAAACAGTTTTTAACCCCTTTTCGCGACAGCATTTGGAACCGTCACCTAGTGAGTGTGTGCGATAGGGGGGGGGGGTCCTTCCCACACGACCCAGAAACCATCGGGGATATGCCCTCCTGGCACACATGCTCGACAAAATGAGGTCGTGTGCGACCGAAGAGCGACCAAATACGGTTATATGTACAGTAGTGCTAAAAAAATACAATTATATAGGCAAAATCATTTCCGCTCGTAAGTACATCCCACATCGTCAGTCCCCGCTAAACGTTTCCGTTCGTATATACATTCCTCATAGTCGCTCCAAGGAAAACGTTTGTGCAAGGTGACCTAACGCAAATAGTTTTCAAGAGAATGTCGTGTGTGATTGTTCATTGATCCAACACAGTTTATTCCTAGAAACTATGTGTGTTGTCTGAGGTCATCGCCCACGATGTTTTCTCAATAACCGTTTGCAATAGGAAAACCCAATTAGCAGGCTAATTGGACAATTAGCAAGCTAATTGCCCTATTATTAATAATCCATTTATTAATCTAATTGACATTCATTTTAAGCACATAATATATTTCATTTCCATATTAAGGAAGCAGGATTTCATAATTGAAATACACCCGTGTACAACATGATATAGCTTCAGCACTCAGCTACCCATTACACAACTGCACCAGCACCAAGTTTCACATGCAACATTGAGAACCTTTCGAAATTAGCATAATAGACGGTACATAGATAGATGCATCTCATCTGGAAAACTGCTGAAGCGGAAGGCGAATATTGAGCCTTCATTCATGTTGAAGGTCTTTGCAACTTTAGGCCAGTGCCTATGGATGATTGACTGTCCATCCTTCGTCCTCTTCAGGAACACTTCAATATTGAACCGTGGGTGTTGTATGAAAAATGTCCTCACCTCCTGACCATAGAGGTGGTTTGAGAGGTAATCATCAGTGAACTGCTTTGGAAATTCTTGAAAACAAGGATGTGCATAAATATATTGTCTATATTGGAAATGGGGCAAAGGAATAAAAAAGGCAAGGTATAATAGTTAGTACCATCTTGTAGTGAACTGATGTCTTCTTCATTGTGCAGACAAAGATTTTGTTGTTTTTTGCTGCTAATTTGTTTATCCTAACAATCTTTCCGAGTTTCTTGACTTGATTGATATTCATGGACAACTCATCTCCCCATATGCAAAAAGGGTCGAACAGTGGGTCAAAACCTCTGGTAGCAGGACATACATGTGCAAGATCAAATTGTTAAAAACCTAAATATTAGAATGTTTCCTACAATTGCACAATAATGTGCTATTAGACAACGGAGCATGCATGTGCTAACATCGATTGTAAACCTCAGTGCTTCCCATTGTTTCCCTGCAACATATATAAGGTAGTTAGTCATCAGGTTAAGTAAGGGTTCGCATGCTGTCAGTAAAATATGTTGATGAAAAATAAGCACATTGCAGATTCATCAGATTAATTCAAGCCACGTGGAAAACCCATTTATCCAAACCAAGCATGATTAAGAACTAGGAAATATAGCACTTGTATATGTTTCTCATGTATTAAGTGCAACCAAATTCAATTTATTCCTTAGATGCACAACAATACAAAATTCTACCCACGGCAATTGGACATCGCATTGCAGAATTGAACCAAGCAGTTAACTAAACACCACAACAAATGAACCAAACATTAACTGAGCACCACGTTGCACAATATAGCATACTCCCGGTAGAAGATCAGAGAGTTAACCAAATCAAGCATGCTTAACAACTTGGAAATATAGCAATTGCATTTGTTTCTCATCTATTTAGTATAGCCAAATTTGATTTATTTCTCACATGGTATACAATAACAGAATGCATCCACAACAATTGAACATCGCATTGCATAATTGAACCAAGCAGTTAACTAAACACCAGAACAAATGAACCAAAGATTAACTGAGCACCACATTGCACAATATAACATACTCCTAATAGAAGAGCAAGGAGTTAAACAAACCAAGCATGCTTAACAACTTGGAAATATAGCAATTGTATTTGTTTCTCATGTATTTAGTACAACCAAGTCCGATTTATTTCTCACATGGTATACAATAACAGAATGCACCCACAAAAATTGAACATCGCATTACAGAAATGAACCAAACAGTTAACTAAACACCACAACAAATGAACCAAATGTTAACTGAGCACCACATTGCACAATATAACATACTCCTAATAGAAGATCAGACAGTTAACCAAACCAAGCATGCTTGACAACTTGGAAAATTGCACCCTGAAGAATTGAACATCACATTTGCAGAATTGAACCAAACAGTTAACTGAACACCACATTGCATGACATATAGAACATATGCACTAGAGAAAAAGATGCATGGTAAAATTAGATAGCACAAGTCACTAGAATTTGTTAAGGAAAGGCAGTAGCTAGCAAACTGAACATGGGTCCTTATAGTGAGCTAATAAGACAAGCTACTCCTCATTGTCAGAGATATCGATGACGATTGGCTCCTTGGACATGGAAGAGGGCGAGGCCTCCGCATCGTGGGTGCCCTCGTCGTAGTGGTGAGTTGCCTGAGCCGCTCCGGGCACCAACCTGCTGGCTCTCGAGATGAGGTAAGCACGTGCACGCTGAGAAAACACCTCATAGTCTTCGTGGAAGGTATCGAGGGTGGCCTCGAGAAAACGCCACAAACTGTTGTTTAAAGCAGCCAACCGCGCCACGGCGTCAGTGCACGAGGCGTCGATGGTAGCCTCGATAGTGAGGTGCTCCTCAAAGATCTGGGGGTCTGCACGAATGGCAGCCATCGCGACCTCATCTGTGCGTGCTGCCACGATTTGCTTCTCCGCTGCCAAATGGTCCTTGAGATCCTAGCTATACTGCATGCACCATGGCTTAGGGCGGCGCTTATTTGGTGGAGGGCTCAATGATTTCGGTGGAAGGTGTCACGCCTGTGGTCGGGGCATGTGGGATGTGGAAGGAGGAGGAGGATGGGGGTCAGGTGTGGATTACCTGCCTGGATAGGCGAGGCCGAGCAGCGTGAAGGAGGGTCACCGGCGAGGAGGCGACCCTGCAAGAAAGGAGTGAAGGTTTCAACTTGCAAAGGAAGGCGGAAATAGGGGAAATGTGGCTTTTGGTAAGGGGGAGGGGGCAGGGAGGTAGATATTTCCGCGGAAGCCAAAATTTTGGAATCGCTTAAGCAAAAAAACCGCGCAAAGTGTCATCAGACACGGTCCCTTATTCAGAATGGGTTGTGGACTATAGCCGTTGCACCTTCTCGCGTAAACCGTATGTATACTATACTCCAACGGTGCTCCAAGATATTTTGTGCTGCATCTCACACGGTTGGTGATAATAAATTGTGTGATGTCTACTTGATTTTTCATCTTGATTTGAATTACATAATGGGGTCACAGTGGCAATGGACGGTGTTTGAATTGGTAGACCTTTTATATGCAGTGACCAAGCAACTATATGTGTGTCGTAAAAAATTGGAATTATTTAGGGTTTGTTTGGAAATTTTATACATTAAATTGGTTTTCTAGCCATTTCAGGTGCACAATTCCAAATTAAAGCACATGCACATGCTCCGATGCACCAACATGGGTTGTAAAATGATATAGGTTTCCCTGGGTTTATGCTTATGTCCCATGCAAGAAATGGGGATGAATTTCAAACACCATGGCACTGTGGCTCTTCGGCAAATGTTAAGGTGCTTGCTTTCATAATTCTAGTAAATGCAAAACCCGTCTAAAATTCATGAACATTGGCATGCTATCATGGAATGGCATCAACATGTTGGGGTAAAAAATATTGTCCCATTTGGGGTAGGTTGTGGTATAAGCTTCTCACAAACCAGAGCTTCTCACAAGAAAGCCTCATGGTCCCGTTAGGGAAATGTGTCACCTTTGTGGACAAAACGATATTCGTCGCCTCTTCTTCCTTTAATTTTTTTCCTGGTGTCAACATAGAACAACAGGAGTGTCGTGTTAAATTTTGGATTTTTTCGGGGATCGTTTGGACATTTTTATATGTTAATTGAGTTTTCTAAGCATTTGTGTGCATAATTCACAATTGAACTACATGCACATGGTCCAGTCCATAAAAACAGGTTGCAAAATCAAATGTTTGTCCTTGGTTGCAAGAATAGGTCACATGCAAGAAATGAGGACGAATGTCAAACACCTTGACACTGTCGCTCGGCCGCTAACATTGAGATAAACGGTTTTAAAATTCTAGTAAATCGAAATCTCGTCTGAAATTCATGAAACTTGAAATGATATCATGGAACATCAGCGACATGCCATAGTAAAAGATATTGTCCCATTTGGGGTAGGTGTGGGTATAAGCTTCTCGCAAACCAGAGCTTCTCTCACAACAAGCCTAATGGTTTTGGTAGGGTACGTGCCACCTTGGGGGACGAAACAATATCTGTTGCCTCTTCTTACTTTCAAAATGTCTCTCGTGTCAATGTAGAACAACACGAGTGTTGTGCCACTTTTTGGGATTTTTCGAGGTTCGCTTGGACATTTTTATACATTAACTGAGTTTTCTATGCATTCATGTGCATAATTCAAATTTGAACTACATGCACATGCTCTAATACATATAAATTAGTTGAAAAGTCAAATCTGTGTCCTTGGTTGCATGCTTAGGTCCCATGCAAGAAATGGGAATTAATGTCAAACACCCTGCCACCGTGACTCGGTCCAAACATTGAGATACCTGGTTTTTAAATTCTAGTAAATCCAAAGCTCGTCCGGAATTCATGAAACTTGGCATGCTATCATGTAGCGGCATCAACATGCCGTGGTAAAATTTTGTCCCATTTGGGGCAGGTTTGGGGATATGCTTCTCACAAACCAGAGCTTCTCACAACAAGCATGATGGTTTCGGTAGGGAACATCCCTGTTGGGGAACATAGCAGAAATTCAAAATTTTCCTACGTGTCACCAAGATCTATCTATGGAGAGACCAGCAACGAGTAGAAAGAGAGTGCATCTACATACCCTTGTAGATCGCTAAGCGGAAGCATTCAAGTGAACAGGGTTGATGGAGTCGTACTCGTCGTGATTCAAATCACCGATGATCAAGTGCCGAACGCACGGCACCTCCGCGTTCAACACACGTACAGCCCGGTGACGTCTCCCACGCCTTGATCCAGCAAGGAGAGAGGGAGAGGTTGAGGAAGACTCCATCCAACAGCAGCACAACGGCGTGGTGGTGGTGGAGGAGCGTGGCAATCCCGCAGGGCTTCGCCAAGCACCATGGGAGAGGAGGAGTAGGGAGAGAGGTAGGGCTGCACCAAGAGGGAGAGAACTCATGTGTATGGCAGCCCCAAACCTCAACTATATATAGGGGGAAGGGGGGGCTGCGCCCCCTTTAGGGTTTCCCACCCCCAAGGGATGCGGACAGCCCTAGATGGCAAAGGGGGTGGCGGCCAAGAGGGGGGAGGAGAGGGAGGCGCACCAATATGGGCCTTAAGGCCCATCTGGACTAGGGTTTGCCCCCTCCCACTCTCCCTTGCACCTTGGCCCCCTTGTGGGGGGCGCACAAGCCCTACTAGGGGCTGGTCCCCTCCCACACTTGGCCCACGCAACCTTCTGGGGCAGGTGGCCCCACTTGGTGGACCCCCGGGACCCTCCCGGTGGTCCCGGTACATTACCGATATCGCCCGAAACTTTTCCGGTGACCAAAACAGGACTTCCCATATATAAATCTTTACCTCCGGACCATTCCGGAACTCCTCGTGACGTCCGGGATCTCATCCGGGACTCCGAACAACATTCGGTTACCACATACAAGCTTCCTTTATAACCCTAGCGTCATCGAACCTTAAGTGTGTAGACCCTACGGGTTCGGGAGACATGCAGACATGACCGAGACGTTCTCCGGTCAATAACCAACAGCGGGATCTGGATACCCATGATGGCTCCCACATGTTCCACGATGATCTCATCGGATGAACCACGATGTCAAGGACTTAATCAATCCCGTATTCAATTCCCTTTGTCTATCGGTATGTTACTTGCCCGAGATTCGATCGTCGGTATCCAATACCTTGTTCAATCTCGTTACCGGCAAGTCACTTTACTCGTTCCGTAACACATCATCCCGTGATCAACTCCTTGGTCACATTGCGCATATGATGATGTCCTACCGAGTGGGCCCAGAGATACCTCTCCGTTTACACGGAGTGACAAATCCCAGTCTCGATCCGCATAAAACAATAGATACTTTCGGAGATACCTGTAGTGCACCTTTATAGTCACCCAGTTACGTTGTGACGTTTGATACACCCAAAGCATTCCTACGGTATCCAGGAGTTACACGCTCTCATGGTCAAAGGAAGAGATACTTGACATTGGCAAAGCTCTAGCAAACGAACTACACGATCTTTTGTGCTAGTCTTAGGATTGGGTCTTGTCCATCACATCATTCTCCTAATGATGTGATCCCGTTATCAACGACATCCAATGTCCATAGCCAGGAAACCATGACTATCTGTTGATCACAACGAGCTAGTCAACTAGAGGCTCACTAGGGACATATTGTGGTCTATGTATTCACACGTGTATTACGATTTCCGGATAATACAATTATAGCATGAATAAAAGACAATTATCATGAACAAGGAAATATAATAATAACACTTTTATTATTGCCTCTAGGGCATATTTCCAACAGTCTCCCACTTGCACTAGAGTCAATAATCTAGTTCACATCACCATGTGATTAACACTGACAGGTCACATCACCATGTGACCAACATCCAAAGAGTCTTGGGTTTGATCATGTTGCTTGTGAGAGAGGTTTTTAGTCAACGGGTCTGAACCTTTCAGATCCGTGTGTGCTTTACAAATCTCTATGTCATCTCCTAGATGCAGCTACCACGCTCTATTTGGAGCTATTCCAAATAACTGTTCTACTTGGAGCTATTCTAAATTATTGCTCCATTATATGTATCTGGTCTCTCTACTCAGAGCTATCCGGATAGGTGTCAAGCTTGCATCGACATAACCCTTTACGACGAACTCTTTTACCACCTCCATAATCGAGAAAATTCCTTAGTCCACTAGTTACTAAGGATAACTTTGACCGCTGTCCTATGAGCCATTCTTGGATCACTCTTGTACCCCTTGACTAACTCATGGCAAGGCACACTTCAGGTGCGGTACACAGCATAGCATACTGAAGAGCCTACGTCTTAAGCATAGGGGACGACCTTCGTCCTTTCTCTCTATTCTGCTGTGGTCGAGCTTTAAGTCTTAACTTCGTACCTTACAACTCAGGCAAGAACTTCTTCTTTGACTGATCCATCTTGAATACCTTCAAGATCATGTCAAGGTATGTGCTCATTTGAAAGTATTATTAAGTATTTTGATCTATCCTTATAGATCTCGATGCTCAATGTTCAAGTAGCTTAATCCAGGTTTTCTATTGAAAAACACCTTTCAAATAACCCTATATGCTTTCTAGAAATTCTACATCATTTCTGATCAACATATACTCATCAGAAATTCTATAGTGCTCCCACTCACTTCTTTGGAAATACAAGTTTTTCATAAAACTTTGTACAAACCGAAAATCTTTGATCATCTAATCAAAGTGTACATTCCAACTCTGAGATGCTTACTCCAGTCCTTAGAAGGATCGCTGGTGCTAGCATACCTTTTAGCATCCTTAGGATCGACAAAACCTTTCTGATTGTATTGCATACAACCTTTCCATACAAAGACTGGTAAGGAAACTCGTTTTGTCATCCATCTGCCAGATTTCATAAATGCAGCTAATGCGAACATGAATCCGACGGACTATAAGCATCGCTACGGATGAGAAAATCTCATCGTAGTCAACTCCTTAAACTTGTGAAAAAACTCTTCGCCACAAGTCGAGCTTCATAGATGGTGACATTACCATCCACGTCCGTCTTCTTCTTAAAGATCCATTTATCTCAATGGCTTGCCGATCATCAGGCAAGTCCACCAAAGTCCATGCTTTGTTCTGATACATGGATCCTATCTCGGATTTCATGGCTTCTAACCATTTGTCGGAATTTGGGCCCACAATCGCTTCTCCATAGCTTGTAGGTTCATTGTTGTGTAGCAACATGACCTTCAAGACAAGATTACTATACCACTCTGAAGTAGTACGTATCCTTGTCACCCTACGAGGTTTGGGAGTGACTTGATCTGAAGTTTCATGATCACTATCATAAGCTTCTACTTCAATTGGTGTAGGTGCCACAGGAACAACTTCCTGTGCCCTGCTACACACTGGTTGATGGTTCAATAACCTCATCAACTCTCCACCATCCTCCCACTCAATTCTTTCGAGAGAAACCTTTCCTCGAGAAAGGACCCGATTCTAGAAACAATTCATATTGCTTTCGGATCTAAATTAGGAGGTATACCCAACTATTTTGGGTGTCCTATGAAGATGTACTTTATCCGTTTTGGGTTCGAGCTTAATCCTGAAACTTTTTCACATAAGCGTCGCAGCCCCAAACCTTTAAGAAACGACAACTTAGGTTTCTCTAAACCATAATTCATACGGTGTCATCTCATCGGAATTACGTGGTGCCCTATTTAAAGTGAATGTGGTTGTCTTTAATGCCTAACCCATAAACTATCGTGGCGGTTCGATAAGAGACATCATGGTATGCATCATATCCAATAGGGTGCAACTATGATGTTCGGACACACCATCACACTATGGTGTTCCAGGCGGTATTAATTGCGAAACAATTTCCACAATGTCTTAATTGTGTGCCAAAACTCGTGACTCAGATATTCATCTCTATGATCATATCATAGACATTTTATTCTCTTGTCACAATGATCTTCAACTTCACTCTGAAATTACTTGAACCATTCAATAATTCAGACTTGTGTTTCATCAAGTAAATATACTCAACATTTACTCGAATCACGCGTGAAGTAAGAACATAACGATATTCACTGCATGCCTCAGCACTCATTGGACTGGACACATCAAAATGTGTTACTTCCAACAAGTTGCTATCTTGTTCCATTTTACTGAAACCGAGGCTTTTCAGTCATCTTGCCTATGTGGTATGATTTGCATATCTCAAGTGATTCAAAATCAAGTGAGTCCGAACGGTCCATTTGCATGGAGTTTCTTCATGCATATACACCAATAGACATGGTTCGCATGTCTCAAACTTTTCAAAAACGAGTGAGTCCAAAGATCCGTCAACATGGAGCTTCTTCATGCGTTTTATACCATTATGACTTACATGGCAGTGCCACAAGTAAGTGGTACTATCAATACTATCTTATATCTTTTGGCATGAAAATGTGTATCACTACGACCGAGATTCAATAAACCATTCCTTTAGGTGCAAGACCATTGAAGGTATTATTCAAAAAATAGAGTAACCATTATTCTCCTTAAATGAATAACCGTATTGCGATAGACATAATCCAATTATGTCTATGCTCAACGCAAACACCAATCTCGGTGGTAGAGGGAGCGTGCGATGCTTGATCATATCAACCTTGGAAACACTTCCAACATATATCGTCGGCTCACCTTTAGCTAGTCTCCATTTATGCCGTAGCTTTTATTTCGAGTTACTAACACTTAGCAACCGAACCGGTATCTAATACCCTGGTGCTACTAGGAGTACTAGTAAAGTACACATCAACACAATGTATATCCAATATACTTCTATCGACTTTGCCAGCCTTCTCATCTACCAAGTATCTAGGGTAATTCTGCTCCAGTGGTTGTTCCCCTTATCACAGAAGCACTTAGTCTCGGGTTTGGGTTCAACCTCGGGTTTCTTCACTGGTGCAGCAGCTGATTTGCCATTTCATGAAGCATCCCTTCTTGCCCTTGCCCTTCTTGAAACTAGTGGTTTCACCAACCATCAACAATTGATGCTCCTTCTTGATTTCTACTTTCGTGGTGTCAAACATCACGAATATCTCAAGGATCATCATATCTATCCCTGATTTGTTATAGTTCATCACAAAGCTCTAGCAGCTTGGTGGCAATGACTTTGGGGAAACATCACTATCTCATCTGGAGGATCAACTCCCACTCGATTCAAGTGATTGTTGTGCTCAGACAATCTGAGCACAAGCTCAACGATTGAGCTTTTCTCCCTTAGTTTGCAGGCTAAGAAAATCGTCGGAGGTCTTATACCTCTTGACGTGGGCACGAGCCTGAAATCCCAATTTCAGCCCTCGAAACATCTCATATGTTCCGCGACGTTTCGAAAACGTCTTTGGTGCCTCTACTTAAACCATTTAATTGAACTATCACGTAGTTATCAAAACGTGTATGTCCGATGTTCGCAACATCGACAAACGACGTTGGGGTTCAGCACACTGAGCGGTGCATTAAGGACATAAGCTTTCTACTGATCGCATAATCGCTACTATCAACTTTCAACTATATTTTCTCTAGGAACATATCTAGACAGTAGAACTATAGCGTGAGCTACGACATAATTTGCAAAAGGTCTTTTGACTATGTTCAGGATAATTAAGTTCATCTTATGAACTCCCACTTAGATAGACATCCCTCTGGTCATCTAAGTGATCACATGATCCGAGTCAACTAGGCCGTGTCCGATCATCACGTGAGACGGACTAGTCATCATCGGTGAACATCTTCATGTTGATCGTATCTACTATACGACTCATGCTCGACCTTTCGGTCTCCGTGTTCCGAGGCCATGTCTGCACATGCTAGGCTCGTCAAGTTAACCCTAAGTGTTTTCGCTGTGTAAAACTGTCTTACACCCGTTGTATGTGAACGTAAGAATCCATCACACCCGATCATCACGTGGTGCTTAGAAGCGACGAATTGTAGCAACGGTGCACAGTTAGGGGAGAACACTTCTTGAAATTGTTGTAAGGGATCATCTTATTTACTACCGTCGTTCTAAGCAAACAAGATGCATAAACATGATAAACATCACATGGAATCAAATAGTGACATCATATGGCCAATATCATTTTGCTCCTTTTGATCTTCATCTTCGGGGCTCCATGATCATCATCGTCACCGGCATGACACCATGATCTCCATCATCATGATCTCCATCATCGTGTCTTCATGAAGTTGTCACGCCAACGACTACTTCTACTTCTATGGCTAATGCGTTTAGCAATAAAGTAAAGTAATTTACATGGTGTTCTTCAATGACACGCAGGTCATACAATAAATAAAGACAACTCCTATGGCTCCTGCCGGTTGTCATACTCATCGACATGCAAGTCGTGATTCCTATTACAAGAACATGATCAATCTCATACATCACATATATCATTCATCACATCCTTTTGGCCATATCACATCACAAAGCATACCCTGCAAAAACAAGTTAGACGTCCTCTAATTGTTGTTTGCATGTTTTACGTGGCTGCTATGGGTTTCTAGCAAGAACGTTTCTTACCTACGCAAAACCACAACGTGATATGTCAAGTGCTATTTACCCTTCATAAGGACCCTTTTCATCAAATCCGTTCCGACTAAAGTGGGAGAGACTGGCACCCGCTAGCCACCTTATGCACCAAGTGCATGTCAATCGGTGGAACCTGCCTCACGTAAGAGTACGTGTAAGGTCGGTCCGGGCCGCTTCATCCCACAATACCGTCGAAACAAGATTGGACTAGTAACGGTAAGCATATTGAACAACATCAACGCCCACAACTACTTTGTGTTCTACTCGTGCAAAGAATCTACGCAATAGACCTAGCTCATGATGCCACTGTTGGGGAACGTAGCAGAAATTCAAAATTTTCCTACGTGTCACCAAGATCTATCTATGGAGAGACCAGCAACGAGTAGAAAGAGAGTGCATCTACATACCCTTGTAGATCGCTAAGCGGAAGCGTTCAAGTGAACGGGGTTGATGGAGTCGTACTCATCGTGATTCAAATCACCGATGATCAAGTGCCGAACGCACGGCACCTCCGCGTTCAACACACGTACAGCCCGGTGACGTCTCCCACGCCTTGATCCAGCAAGGAGAGAGGGAGAGGTTGAGGAAGACTCCATCCAACAGCAGCACAACGGCGTGGTGGTGGTGGAGGAGCGTGGCAATCCCGCAGGGCTTCGCCAAGCACCATGGGAGAGGAGGAGTAGGGAGAGAGGTAGGGCTGCACCAAGAGGGAGAGAACTCATGTGTATGGCAGCCCCAAACCTCAACTATATATAGGGGGAAGGGGGGCTGCGCCCCCTTTAGGGTTTCCCACCCCCAAGGGGTGCGGCCAGCCCTAGATGGCAAAGGGGGTGGCGGCCAAGAGGGGGGAGGAGAGGGAGGCGCACCAATATGGGCCTTAAGGCCCATCTGGACTAGGGTTTGCCCCCTCCCACTCTCCCTTGCGCCTTGGCCCCCTTGTGGGGGGCGCACCAGCCCTCCTAGGGGCTGGTCCCCTCCCACACTTGGCCCACGCAACCTTCTGGGGCAGGTGGCCCCACTTGGTGGACCCCCGGGACCCTCCCGGTGGTCCCGGTACATTACCGATATCGCCCGAAACTTTTCCGGTGACCAAAACAGGACTTCCCATATATAAATCTTTACCTCTGGACCATTCCGGAACTCCTCGTGACGTCCGGGATCTCATCCGGGACTCCTAACAACATTCGGTTACCACATACAAGCTTCCTTTATAACCCTAGCGTCATCGAACCTTAAGTGTGTAGACACTACGGGTTCGGGAGACATGCAGACAGGACCGAGACGTTCTCCGGTCAATAACCAACAGCGGGATCTGGATACCCATGATGGCTCCCACATGTTCCACGATGATCTCATCGGATGAACCACGATGTCAAGGACTTAATCAATCCCGTATTCAATTCCCTTTGTCTATCGGTATGTTACTTGCCCGAGATTCGATCGTCGGTATCCAATACCTTGTTCAATCTCGTTACCGGCAAGTCACTTTACTCGTTCCGTAACACATCATCCCGTGATCAACTCCTTGGTCACATTGCGCATATGATGATGTCCTACCGAGTGGGCCCAGAGATACCTCTCCGTTTACACGGAGTGACAAATCCCAGTCTCGATCCGCATAAAACAATAGATACTTTCGGAGATACCTGTAGTGCACCTTTATAGTCACCCAGTTACGTTGTGACGTTTGATACACCCAAAGCATTCCTACGGTATCCAGGAGTTACACGCTCTCATGGTCAAAGGAAGAGATACTTGACATTGGCAAAGCTCTAGCAAACGAACTACACGATCTTTTGTGATAGTCTTAGGATTGGGTCTTGTCCATCACATCATTCTCCTAATGATGTGATCCCGTTATCAACGACATCCAATGTCCATAGCCAGGAAACCATGACTATCTTTTGATCACAACGAGCTAGTCAACTAGAGGCTCACTAGGGACATATTGTGGTCTATGTATTCACACGTGTATTACGATTTCCGGATAATACAGTTATAGCATGAATGAAAGACAATTATCATGAACAAGGAAATATAATAATAACACTTTTATTATTGCCTCTAGGGCATATTTCCAACAATCCCACCTTTGGGGACGAAACGATATCCATTGCCTTTTATTGCTTTCAAAAATTTTCTCGTGTCAACATAGAACAACAGGAGTGTTGTGTTAATTTTTGTGATTTTTCGGGGTTCGTTTGGACATTTTTATGCATTAATTGAGTTTTCAATGCATTTATGTGCATAATTCAGATTTGAACTACATGC
This sequence comes from Triticum aestivum, assembly GCF_018294505.1. Lineage (NCBI taxonomy): Eukaryota > Viridiplantae > Streptophyta > Magnoliopsida > Poales > Poaceae > Triticum > Triticum aestivum. Next base: position 408,915,121 of record NC_057795.1, read on the forward strand.
ACATGCTCTAATGCATAAAAATGGTTGAAAATTCAAATTTGTGTCCTTGGTTGCACGCTTAGGTCCCATGCAAGAAATGGGAACCAATGTCAAACACCCTGCCACCGTCACCCGGCCGCAAACATTGAGATACTTGGTTTTTAAAGTCTAGTAAATCCAAAACTCGTCTGAAAATCATGAAACTTGGTATGCTATCATGGAGTGGCATCAACATGCCATGATAATTTTTCTGTCCCATTTGGGGCAGGTTTGGGTATATGTTTCTCACAAACCAGAGCTTCTCACAACAAGCCTGATGGTTTCAGTAGGGAATGTCCCACCTTTGGGGACGAAACGATATCGCTGCTTCTTATTGCTTTCAATTTTTTTCTAGTGTCAACATAGAACAACAGGAGTATTGTGTTAAATTTTGGAAATTTTTGGGGTTTGTTTGGACATTTTTATACATTAACTGGTTTTTCTAGGCATTTTATGTGCATAATTCAAATTTGAACTACATGCACATGCTCTAGTGCATATAAATTGGTTGGAAAATCAAATCTATGTCCTTGGGTGCATCTTAGGTCCCATGCAAGAAATGGGAATGAATTTCAAACACCAGGGCACCGTTGATTGCCGGCAAAACGTTGAGATACTTTGTTTTTAAATTCTTGTAAATCCAAAACTCGTCTAAAATTCATGAAACTTTACATGTTATCACGGAATGGCACCTGACATGCTGTGGTATTTTTCGTGTCCATTTTGAGAGAAGGCGCACTTGAATAATAGCCAACAAAGGCATTTTGAAAAAATAGCTGCCACTTTAATATAACATTTGTATGATTCAAATCGTGTGCGTTCTATTAACCATTTACGTGACGCCACATGTCTTCATTTTAATGGCAATAGGAGGTGCTATGCGGACAGCTGCTTGACTGAACGAGAGGCGTGCAAGCACAGTCCGGTGCGCAGGCTCCCCGGGAAGCGTGCAAGCTGTTCAACGCAGGATTTGTGCATCTCTTCAACACAGACGGCTCAGATTGAATACAGTATGCAAATTAAAGCCAGACTCCGGCGCTAAGCCAAGAGACACTATGATTTGTCAAAATATGCAGCTAAAAATCACTAGCACTGTCTAATTTTTGCAAGTAAAATCACTAGCACTATCTACAACCTGTTTGGTAAACAGTTGGGCAGGGGAATGGGAGTTTGCACAAGGGTGTTTATGGAGGGATTAGTCATGGGAAGTAGATTTTTACTCCCATTCCCTTGTTTGGCATATGGTGGGAATTAACATGGGATAAAACTCTGCTCACGAATTAATAGGGTACCCCTGGGTAGAAATAGGTGGAAATCGGCTTCCTCAACTCCCATTCCCCTTCCCACTTAAACTCCCATTCCCCCTAATCAAACAATGCCAGCAGTCCGCCGTGCAGGCTCACCGGGAGGCGAGCCAGCCCTTTGACCGCCGCCCACCTCACTCCCACTCCTCCATATTAATGGCGCATCCGCATCGCTCCGTGAAATGATGGTATAGGAATGCCAGAAGTCCGCCGCACATGCTCACCGGGAAGCGAGACAGCCTTTGACCGCCGCCCACCTTGCTCCCACTGGTCTGTATTAATGGCGCGCTCGAGAGGCCGCACCCCCCATCCTCGCCACACACACAATCCTCTCTCTCCGCCCGCATCCTCGACGCCGCTCTCAGTCCTCAAAGTGCACCGGAGCACGGCGTGAATATGGAGACAGAGGTTTCCGTCGCTGCCGACGAGGTGGAGAACAAGGCTGCCAACAAGCAGAGGCGGGTCGAGAAAGAACCACAATTGACTCCCGCATGCCTATACTTCATCAGCAACCTCCCCGATGATATGTTGAGAGTCATCATATCCCTCCTCCCAATCAAATACGAGGCAAGGACAGCCGCACTTTCCCGGTGGTGGCGCCCCCTATGGCTCCTCACCCCTGTCGACCTCCTCGACACCCACAAGCTCTACCATGGCTATCGCAAAAGCTTGGATGCGTTCTCCCAGATCCTCGACAGTCAATTTATAGAATCAATTTATAACCTTAGTTGATAGACAGGAACCACCATCCCATAACAAAAAAGGGGGGCGAAGGTTATTTTGTACCAATGAAGATGGATTTCTCTCTCGAGCTGCAATCCATAAGCATTTCTCCTTTGGATTCATCTGTACTAGTTTTCTAAGGGAATTTTTCATCCAATCCAACCTCTTGCGAAGAAGGCTACATGTTTCTAGATTGTAATCAAATGCCCATGTTAATCATGTCAGATCAAAGATGGCACATTGGTGCATTTTACAAATCCTAGAGAGTTCTTGAGGGTGACTCCACCAACGTACTTCACTCATATTCATCTTGGCAAGTACAAGTTCAAACAACTTCCACATCTTGCACTAGTTCAAGGAGTCACAAACCCTCTTGTTGGTAAGACAAGGGACAAGGTAATCTAATGCTTTCATGGACATCATCATGTGTATGCTTCACTCCATGTCTATGGATATCCTTGTTTGTTCCTTGTGGGACTAACCCATGTAGGTATTGAAAGTGCAACTCACTCCAATGGATTGCTTCAAATGATCTACATCAACAATGAGCATCCACATCTTCAACATCTACACGAAGTCATCATCGACAAAACCCAAAGTTAGTTCATCCCTCTTAGGGGGGATATCACATCTAGGGGGAGCTTTACTCTAAGAATTGAGCTAAAGCAACTCTAATGGTGTGAACACAACATTGCTTTATGTAAAAGTGGTAACCCCACTTGTGCTTAAACGATGAGTATGACCTATGGTCAAATGTTCTCATTTGACTCCTAAGTCAAGATACTCATATATAGATGACCTAGTCATTGCCAATTGCTTGATAGATGCTAGAGTGATTGTGCATGCTTTTCCACATATTTCATTTGCTATTTTATTGTGTGAGCATGTTGGGTGCATACTTTTCTCATTCGAGGACATCCATTTGTTGCTTTGATTGTTTCATTTTTCTTCTTTTGCCAAATGGATGGACAAGAATGCCTAAGAACTTCCTCTAGCTATCTATGCTTTTATCTTCTCAAACTCTTTTCATGCTACATCACAAAGTTTGATCTAAGTCAAATTCAAACCCTGTGGGTGAGGAACACTCGGAGTCCTGATTTGTCATAGACTTAAAACTTCCAAAACCTCTCTATGTATTTCGGTCTGACCGACTCCTCCATTTCGGTCACACCGAGTTCACTGGGTTAATCAAGTTTTCAATCTCGGTGCAACCGATTAGAACTTTTCGGTCTCACCGAATTGCAGTAATCGCTTGCGATTCTGCATCTCGATGCCACCGAGTTGTTCCACTCGGTCACACCGATAGTGCCAGGATATATATACCAACGGGTCAAATTTTGGAAATTCCACCAAAACCTTTTCGCTCGCACGTGTCCTGCTTTGCCGCCTAGGGTCTCCGGATCGTCTTCTCGTCGCCAGTGACCTCCCGCCGCTGGTCTCCTCTGCCATCAATGGAAATCCCCCTCTCCGTTGCCGTCGTAGCGAGCTCATCGCCAAGCTAGGGTATGAGCTCAACATTTTGTGCTTTCTTTCAACTCTGGTTCCTAGCACAAAGGCAATGCCATGTTTCTTTCCAAGTATGAGATTGATCTATCCACAGAAATCATCCTTTAGATTAGATTAGATTTGAATATTTAGGGTTAGGTTTCCGTTGGACTGATCTCGGACCGACCGAATTGTAGAAATCGGTCTCACCGATTTGGCTTAGGCCAGTGCACATGTGATTTTCGGTCTGACTGAAAGTTGCAAATCGGTGTGACCGATATCAGGACTTGGTGAAAACCTAGCAAACTCTGAGTCACCAAACTGCGTCCCGGTCTGACCGATTCAACTAGTTTAGACTCCAAAGTTGCTTTGGTATCACCGAGTTTTACAAATCGATAGCTCCGAAATGCTTCCTGTAGAAAACTAAAACTAAGTTTTTGACTCATTCTTTTTGCAAAAAAATTGCACTTTGTGATGCTCATCTACTCTATCTCATCTACAACTATTCACAGGGTCAGCTCTCAGTTTGCTGTGCGGAATGTCTGATCAAAGTGATAGTCAGAACAAGTCAAAGGACCAGAGGGACTTGAGTGAGGGCACTAGTCCCTCTAGAAGCTATGATGAAGGTAGCAGGAGCACACCAAGCAATCTGCCTAAGGCTCAGACTAGGTAGAGGAAGAAGAAAAATTCAGACTCTGAGGATGAAGACTTTGAGATTGAAGAAGTCAACTCAAAGAAGAAGGTGCTAAAGAAGGAATATGCTGATGTTGCTTCTACCAAGCCAGGACAGCACAAGAAAGCACCTGCCAGGAGAGTGCCAATGTCTAAGGCTAGGGTATCAACTCAAGAGACCATGGTATTTACACTTGAGCAAAGAAAAGGTGAAGAGGGCAAGAAAAGGGTCAAGAAAACCACTGCTAGAGTGCTTGGAAATCCATCCATGAGGAGATACTCTGCTAGTGAGGAGGAAGAGGAAGAAGAGAATGATGCACTAGCACCTCCTGCTAAGGTACAAAATTTGATGGGGGATGCCATCAAGTCTGGGGCTGCTCCTTCAAAGCCCAAGGCAGCCCCCAAAGCTCCAGCTCAAGCCTCCAAGACTACACCTAAGAGGAGCACCAGGAACATCCCTGCTACAGAAAAGAACAAGGCCCCAATGCCTGAAGTTGAGGAAGAAGATGTTGAAGCCCAAGTGCTTAGGAAGCTCAAACCAAAAATTCTAGACCATGATGACAATCATCCTGTGGCTGAGAATATGAAAGAAAGGAAAGATGCAGGTCTCAGGTTGTGGAGACAAGCCGATCCATATGCGGTGAGGAGAAGGACAGCTGTGGACTGTAGATTCCACATAAAAGAACAACAAGATTTTTATGAAACAGTTCTGCTTGACAAGAAGCCCATTATCAGTGACATCAAGTGGGTTGATTGGGAGTATATTGATGAGTATGAAGACCATTTCCCAGGAGTGCATGAGAGCTTCAAGCTCAATGGTGTTGACAAATTTGTGGGTCAAAAGTTAACCAAATGGAACAATGAGCTCATTATGCAGTTTTACTCTACAACTCATTTCTATCCAGATGGTATAAGATAGTGTGGATGATTGAAGGAACAAGGTACCAGTCTACTGCTGATGAGTGGGAAAAGTTCATCAAAGCACCCAAGGAGCATGAGAAAGACATTGATGTCTATGTTGAGAAAAAGAAAGACCACAACTCCATGGCAAACATGTACAAGGAAATACCTGACAAAGCTTTGGAGACTCACAAGCTAAGGTCAGTGTACTACTTGATGTCTTGTTTGGCCACTATGAACACAATATTGAGGCACACCTTTTTGCCCAAATCAGGAGATCACATGATGATTAGAGGCCATTCCATCATTCTACTTCAGATGTTTGATTTTCCATAGAAATTCAAAGTCATGAGTTTGATTGTGGAGACAATCTAGAGGACAGCTGCTGACCATAAGAGGTCATGTGGGTATGCTCCACACATAAAAAATGTTAATTAACTCCAAGATGCCCAAGGGAGTGTACTTGTTGGACAAAGAGCATCTGCCTTTGAAGCCTGACTTTGAGGACAACACAGTTGTCATGACTGCTGAAGGTCCAACATCCCTAGAAGCTCAAGAGAAAAGACAGAAAGCTAAAGCTGAGAAGGCAGCAAAGATGCCAAGTGCTGAAGAAGCTTCAGAAGTGTTCCTCAAGTCAAAGCAAGACCAACTTGGATATCTTATTTAAGCAACCTTGAGAATTGAGAAAGGACTAGCCACCCTGACTCAGAACCAGGAGAGCTTGGAGAGGATCATTGAAACCAAATTCTATGATCTTGACTTGAAGGTGACTGAAATTCAGACAACAGTTGAAGAGCTCCAGGAAGAAGCAGAAGAGAGGAAGGGAAAAGCAACTACACAGGTGTTTCACAGGGTGCCTAGGGCACAGAGGTCTGCAGCAGTGCTAGTGCTAGATACAAGAGCAACAACTTCAGCACCTGCAGCCACAGCTCCAGTTGCCCCTCCAGTGGCAACTCCACCAGCTCCAACATCTTCCACTGATGCTTTTGTCCTTGGAGTCATCTCGACACCTCCTCCTGAAGATCAAGCCTAGAGAGTCGTATAACACTATGCATTTTCAAGCTTTTTAGTAACTTGTTTCCAAAGGGGGAGAAAGTGTATAGATCATAGGCTTCGGAGAGAGAGAGCTTTGCTTCTTTTGCTACTTATTTGCTTTGCTTGCTTGGCTGAGATACTTTGTTTTTATGTGTGAGATACTTTGTATGGTCATGTGTTTGACCATATTATGCTTAATGCTTGTGCTTGAATGATGACATTATTTATCTCTTGTATGATCATTCACTTTTCCTTGGTGATGAGTGCTTGTTCTTATATTCTATCATTTTGAGCGCTCCACCAAGATGTATGTGACATGGAAGATTAACCCATGATCCTAATTGGTTGTGCATTTGCATTCAAAAGAAAATTTCAAATAATGCAAAAATTTAGGGGGAGCTCTTTCTTATCACATACTTCTCAAAGCAACATTGTATTTCATTCCTATTATCATTTTTCGAAGCTTTGATCTATATGTTGTCATCAATTACCAAAAAGGGGGAGACTGAAAGTGCAACTAATCCCTGGGTGGTTTTGGTAATTCTTAACAACATATAGTTCATTGAACTAATGCTCTTTCAAGATGATCATTTCAGAAAGTTCAATGATTGGCATGGGATGGACTAGAGATGTGGACCCCTCAAAATGCTAAGGACACATATTGGCAACAAGCTCAAGACTCTATTTTTTTATTTAAGTGATCCAAGATCACATTGAGTCAATAGGAAAGCCAATACTAATAAAAGGGGATTAGGTGTTGCTTAATGACTTACTTGCTCAAATGCTTAGTGATATGCTCCAAAACCCTCAACCACTTTCTCATTTCCACATATGTCCTAAACCTAAAAGTCAAACTCGGCCCCACTGATTTGATCTACCCAGCGCCACCGAGTTCCATTTGACATAGTGCTACGTCTCAAGCTTGCGTTGGATTTCCCTGAAGAGGAGAGGATGATGCAGCACAGTAGCGTAAGTATTTCCCTCAGTTTTTGAGAACCAAGGTATCAGTCTAGTAGGAGACCACGCGCAAGTCCCTCGTACCTGCACAAAACAATAGCTATTCGCAACCAACGCTTAGGGGTTGTCAATCCCTTCACGGTCACTTACGAGGGTGAGATCTGATAGAGATAATATTTTTGGTATTTTTGGTATAAAGATGCAAAGTAAAAAGTAAAAGCAAAAGCAAGTAAATAAAGTGATGGAGATTGATATGATGAGAATAGACTCGGGGGCCATAGGTTTCACTAGTGGCTTCTCTCAAGAGCATAAGTATTCTACGGTGGGTGAACAAATTACTGTTGAGCAATTGACAGAATTGAGCATAGTTATGAGGTTATCCAGGCAATGATCATGTATATAGGCATCACGTCCGTGACAAGTAGACCGAAACGATTCTGCATCTACTACTATTACTCCACTCATCGACCGCTATCCAGCATGCATCTAGAGTATTAAGTTAAAAACAGAGTAATGCCTTAAGCAAGATGACATGATGTAGAGGAATAAATTTATGCAATATGATAAATACTCCATCTTGTTATCCTCGACGACAACAATACAATACGTGCCTTGCAACCCTTTCTGTCACTGGGTAAGGTCACCGCAAGATTGAACCCAAAGCTAAGCACTTCTCCCATTGCAAGAACTACCAATATAGTTGGCCAAACCAAACGGACAATTCGAAGAGACTTGCAAAGACAACTCAATCATACATAAAAGAATTCAGAGAAGAATCAAATATTTTCCATAGATAAGCTTGATCATAAACCCACAATTCATCGGTCTCAACAAACACACCGCAAAAAGAAGATTACATCGAATAGATCTCCACGAGAGAGGGGGAGAACATTGTATTGAGATCCAAAAAGAGAGAAGAAGCCATCTAGCTACTAACTATGGACCCGAAGGTCTGAAGTAAACTACTCACACTTCATCGGAGGGGCTATGGTGATGATGTAGAAGCCCTCCGTGGTCGATGCCCCCTCCGGTGGGGCTCCGGAACAGGCCCCAAGATGGGATCTCGTAGATACAGAAAGTTGCGGCGGTGGAATTAGGTTTTTGGCTCCGTCCCCGATCTGTTGGGGGTACCTAGGTATATATAGGAGGAAGGAGTACGTCGGTGGAGCGTCAGGGGGCCCACGAGGCAGGGGGGGCACGCCCCCCCACCCTCATGACCGCCTCTGGCACTTCTTGGAGTAGGGTCCAAGTCTCCTGGATCACGTTCGGTGAGAAGATCACGTTTCTGAAGGTTTCATTCCGTTTGGACTCCGTTTGATATTACGTTTCTTCGAAACACTGAAATAGGCAAAAAACAGCAATTTTGGGCTGGGCCTCCGGTTAATAGGTTAGTCCCAAAGATAATATAAAAGTGGAAAATAAAGCCCATTATAGTCGAAAACAATAGATAAAGTAGCATGGAGTAATCAAAAATTATAGATACGTTGGAAACGTATCAGGCATCCCCAAGCTTAATTCCTGCTCGTCCTCGAGTAGGTAAATGATAAAAAGAGAATTTTGATGCGGAGTGATACTTTGGCATAATTTCAATATAAATCTTCTTAATTGTGATATGAATATTCAGATCCGAAAGATTCAATACAAAAGTTCATATTGACATAAAAATAATAATACTTCAAGCACACTAATCAAAATAATTATGTCATCTCAAAATAACATGGCCAAAGAAAGTTCATCCCTACAAAATCATATAGTTAGGCTATGCTTCATTTTCGTCACACAAAGATGTTCCCAACTTCTATACCCCCGATGACAAGCCAAGCAATTGTTTCATACTTAAATAATCTCAAACTTTTTCAACCTTCACGCAATACATGAGCGTGAGCCATGGATATGGCACTATGGGTGGAATAGAATATGATGATGGGGATTGTGTGGAGAAGACAAAAAAGGAGAAAGTCTCACATTGACGAGGATAATCAACGGGCTATGGAGATGCCCATCAATTGATGTCAACATGAGGAGTAGGGATTGCCATGCAACGGATGCACTAGAGCTATGGATGCTCAACAAAAGAAAACTAGTGGGTGTGCATCCAACTTGCTTGCTCATGAAGACCTAGGGCATTTGAGGAAGCCCATCGTAGGAATATACAAGCCAAGTTCTATAATGAAAAATTCCCACTAGTATGAAAAAGACAACTTATGAGACTCACTATATCAAAAACATGGTGCTACTTTGAAGCACACGTGTGGAAAAAGAGATAGTAGCATTGCCCTTTTCTTTTCTTTTTTTTGGGCCTTCCTTTTTTTGGCCTTTATCTTTTTTTTAATTTGGGCAATGCTCTAATAATGATGATCATCACACTTCTATTGATTACAACATGAGGATTACAACTCGAAACTAGAACAAGGTATGACTCTATATGAATGCCTCCGGCGGTGTACCGGGATGGTGCAATGAATCAAGAGTGACATGTATGAAAAATAATGCATGGTGGCTTTGCCACAAATACGATGTCAACTACATGATCATGCAATGGCAATATGACAAAAGTAATGTATGTCATAATAATGATGAATGGAACGGTGGAAAGTTGCATGGCAATATATCTCGGAATGGCTATGGAAATGCCATAATAGGTAGGTATGGTGGCTGTTTTGAGGAAGATATAGGGAGGTTTATGTGTGATAGAGTGTATCGTCTCACGGAGTTTGGATGCACCGGCGAAGTTTGCGCCAACTCTCAATGTGAGAAAGGGCAAAGCACGGTACCGAAGAGGCTAGCAATGGCGGAAAGGTAAAAGTGTGTATAATCCATGGACTCAACATTAGTCAAAAGAACTCATACTTATTGCAAAAATTTAGAAGTCATCAAAAATCAAGTACTACGCGCATGCTCCTAGGGGGATAGATTGGTAGGAAAAGACCATCACTCGTCCCCGACCGCCACTCATAAGGATGCACAAGCCAGGTACACTTCATGCTTCAAATTTGTTACACAACTTTAACCATACATGCATGCTACGGGATTTACCAACTTCAACACAAGCATTTATCAAATTCACAACTACTCAACTAGCATGACTTTGATATTATTACCTCCATATCTCAAAACAATTATCAAGCATCAAACTTATCTTAGTATTCAACACACTCAAAAGAAAGTTTCACATATCTTGAACACCAAGTATATTAACATTAAGCAAATTACCATGCTATTAACGACTCTCAAAATAATCTAAGTGAAGCATGAGAGATCAAGTTTCTTTAAAACAAATCCACCACCGTGCTCTAAAAGATCTAAGTGAAGCACTAGAGCAAAAATTATCACGCTCAAAAAGATATAAGTGAAGCACTATGAGCAAACTATCAAGCTCAAAAGATATAAGTGAAGCACATAGAGTATTCTATCAAATTCCAAATCATGTATGGCTCTCTCAAAAGGTGTGTACAGCAAGGATGATTGTGGTAAACTAACAAGCAAAGACTCAAATAATACAAGACGCTCCAAGCAAAACACATAGCATGTTGGTGAATAAAAATATAGCTCCAAGTAAATTACCGATGGAAGTGGACGAAAGAGGGGATGCCTTCCGGGGCATCCCCAAGCTTTGACTTTTTGGTGTCCTTGGATTATCTTGGGGTGCCATGGGCATCCCCAAGCTTAGGCTCTTGCCACTCCTTGTTCCATAATCCATCAAAAGAATTCACCCAAAACTTGAAAACTTCACAACACAAAACTCAATAGAAATCTCGTGAGCTCCGTTAGAGAAAGAAAACAAAAGACTACTTTAAGGTACTGTAATTAACTCATTCTTTATTTATATTGGTGTTAAACCTACTGTATTCCAACTTCCTTATGGTTTATAAACTAATTTATTAGCCATAGATGCATTGAAATAAGCAAACAGCACACGAAAAACAGAATCTATCAAAAACATAACAGTCTGTAGCAATCTGTAACTAACACAAACTTCTGGAACTCTAAAAATTCTAACAAAATAGGACGTACTGGATAATTTTCCTATTGATCAGCATCAAGAAGAATCAATGCAAAAGCACGTTCCTGTGATTTATTGAATTTTTTCTCGTGAGCGCAAAGTTTCTGTTTTTTAGCAGAATCAAATCAACTATCATCATAGCTTATCCTATAGGTTCTACTTGGCACAAACACTAACTAAAACATAAAACCACATCTAAACAGAAAGTAGAAACAAAATTTAACACTAAACAGGAACAAAAAAAAGAACACAAAATAAAATTGGGTTGCCTCCCAACAAGCGCTATCGTTTAACGCCCCTAGCTAGGCATAAAAGCAAGGATAGATCTAGGTATTACTATCTTTAATTTTCAATTTTTTAGCGGAGTCATGCTCGAATTCGGGTGGTTCTTGCCGCTTCCCTTCATACTCGGAAATTTTTAGATCTAAAGAATCCAACCACTTATTACAAAGAGTAATCAACATATTCATGCAGTGAAGATTTCCGCTAACACTTTTAAGAGGCTCAAGAGACTTTTGTGAAAAAATTGTTACTTCGCAAATCTTCTCAAACACTTGGGTTTCTTCCTGGGTAGGATGAGATCCTCCCTTTTGGGGTAGTGTTCTCACTATTCCCTCTATAATTTCATGCGCAATACTGGGATCAATTTCAATAAAATGTCCCTTGGCAATGCAATCCAAGAGTTGTCTATGCGTCATATTTAACCCAACATAAAAATTGTGAAGAAGGATTCTAAAGTTCACCTCTAGGGTGCACTTACGATAAGATTCCATCATCATATACCAAGCAGCTTTTAAATTTTCTCCTTGCCGTTGCTTGAAGTGAAGAACTTCAAACTCGGGAGACATAGGAGCGGATAAGGCATTCGACATAGCGACAAGCAAGCAAACTAACACACGAGCAAACAAAAGGCAAAGGGAAAAAGAGGAGGAGATTGGGAAAGAGAGGGCGAATAAAATGGCAAAGGTGAAGTGGGGGAGAGGAAAACGAGAGGCAAATGGCAAATAATATAATACGAGAGATAGGGATTGTGATGGGTACTTGGTATGTTGACTTTTGCGTAAGCCTCCCCGGCAACGGCGCCAAAAATTCTTCTTGCTACGTCTCGAGCTTGCGTTGGATTTCCCCGAAGAGGAGAGGATGATGCAGCACAGTAGCGTAAGTATTTCCCTCAGTTTTTGAGAACCAAGGTATCAATCCAGTAGGAGACCACGCGCAAGTCCCTCGTACCTGCACAAAACGATAGCTACTCGCAACCAACGCTTAGGGGTTGTCAATCCCTTCACGGTCACTTATGAGGGTGAGATCTGATAGAGATAATATTTTTGGTATTTTTGGTATAAAGATGCAAAGTAAAAAGTAAAAGCAAAAGCAAGTAAATAAAGTGATGGAGATTGATATGATGAGAATAGACCCGGGGGCCATAGGTTTCACTAGTGGCTTCTCTCAAGAGCATAAGTATTCTACAGTGGGTGAATAAATTACTGTTGAGCAATTGACAGAATTGAGCATAGTTATGAGGTTATCCAGGCAATGATCATGTATATAGGCATCACCTCCATGACAAGTAGACCGAAACGATTCTGCATCTACTACTATTACTCCACTCATCGACCGCTATCCAGCATGCATCTAGAGTATTAAGTTAAAAACAGAGTAACGCCTTAAGCAAGATGACATGATGTAGAGGAATAAATTCATGCAATATGATAAATACCCCATCTTGTTATCCCCGATGGCAACAATACAATACGTGCCTTGCAACCCTTTCTGTCACTGGGTAAGGTCACCGCAAGATTGAACCCAAAGCTAAGCACTTCTCCCATTGCAAGAACTACCAATCTAGTTGGCCAAACCAAACGGATAATTCGAAGAGACTTGCAAAGATAACTCAATCATACATAAAAGAATTCAGAGAAGAATCAAATATTTTCCATAGATAAGTTCGATCATAAACCCACAATTCATCGGTCTCAACAAACACACCGCAAAAAGAAGATTACATCGAATAGATCTCCACGAGAGAGGGGGAGAACATTGTATTGAGATCCAAAAAGAGAGAAGAAGCCATCTAGCTACTAACTATGGACCTGAAGGTCTGAAGTAAACTACTCACACTTCATCGGAGGGGCTATGGTGATGATGTAGAAGCCCTCCGTGGTAGATGCCCCCTCCGGCGGAGCTCCAGAACAGGCCCCAAGATGGGATCTCACGGATACAGAAAGTTGCGGCGGTGGAATTAGGTTTTTGGCTCCGTCCCTGATCTGTTGGGGGTACGTAGATATATATAGGAGGAAGGAGTACGTTGGTGGAGCGTCAGGGGGCCCACGAGGCAGGGGGGCGCGCCCAGGGGGGAGGGCGCGTCCCCCACCCTCGTGACCGCCTCTGGCACTTCTTGGAGTAGGGTCCAAGTCTGCTGGATCACGTCCGGTGAGAAGATCATGTTTCCGAAGGTTTCATTCCGTTTGGACTCCGTTTGATATTCCGTTTCTTCGAAACACTGAAATAGGCAAAAAAATAGCAATTCTGGGTTGGGCCTCCGGTTAATAGGTTAGTCCCAAAAATAATATAGAAGTGGAAAATAAAGCCCATTATAGTCCAAAACAATATATAAAGTAGCATGGAGCAATAAAAAATTATAGATACGTTGGAGACGTATCACATAGCCACTGCCACAAACCCTAGTCACTTCCGTTTCACTAATAGGGATCTCGGTCTCACCGAGATGGGATTGCAAACTCACTGTTTCCTTTTTGTAACATTTCGGTCCCACCAAAATGAGCGAATCGGTCCCACCGAGTCTGCAATGCAAATTCACTATTTCCTCTTTGTAACACTTCGGTCCCACCAAAGTGAGCAAATTGGTCCCATCGAGTTTGCCTGACCAACTCTATATGTGCCTTTTGCTGAAATCGGTCCCGCCGAGTTTATGTGATAGGTCACACCGAGATTACGTTATGCCCTAACCATAGCATATCGGTCCCACCGAGATGACTGTGTTGGTCCCACCAAAAAGCCTAACGTTCATATTTTGACCTGAATCGGTGTAACCGAGTTTTACCATTCGGTCTCACCGAGTTTGGGAATCTGTGTGTAACAGTTAGATTTTGTGTGGAGGCTATATATACCCCTCCACCCACTCTTCATTCATGAGGAGAGCCATCAGAACGTGCCTACACTTCCAGCATTCATTTTCTGAGAGAGAACCACCTACTCATGTGTTGATACCAAGATATTCCAATCCAACCACAAGAATCTTGATCGCTAGCCTTCCCGAAGTTACTTTCCACTCAAATCATCTTTTCACCATAGCCAAATCTGAGAGAGAGAGAGAGAGTTGAGTGTTGGGGAGACTATCATTTGAAGCACAAGAGCAAGGAATTCATCATCAACACACCATCTATTACCTTTTGGAGAGTGTTGTCTCCTAGATTGGTTAGGTGTCACTTGGGAGCCTCCTCAAGATTGTGGAGTTGAACCAAGGACTTTGTAAGGGTAAGGAGATCGCTTACTTCATGAAGATCTACCCTAGTGAGGCAAGTCCTTTGTGGGCGATGGCCAGGGTGAGATAGACAAGGTTGCTTCTTCGTGGACCCTTCATGGGTGGAGCCCTCCGTGGACTCGCGCAACAGTTACCCTTTGTGGGTTGAAGTCTCCATCAACGTGGATGTATAATAGCACCAGCTATCGGAACCACGCCAAAGATATTCGTGTCAACATTGCGTTTCCTCCCTCCAAACTCCTCCCATTTACTCTCTTGCAAGTTGCATGCTTTACTTTCCGCTGCTCATATACTCTTTGCATGCTTGCTTGAATTGTATTAAGATTGCTTGACTTGTGCTAAGTTGCTAAAATCTGCCAAGAATTAAAATTGGGAAAAGGTTAAGTTTTTATTTGGTCAAGTAGTCTAATCACCCCCTCTAGACATACTTTCGATCCTACAGTTAGCCGCATACTGCAGTAGTGACTACTTTAACTTCTATAGGAGGATGGTATTTAAATCACTTCTTCTTAGGGAGATCAACATGAGTAGCAAATGTTTCACATAAAGAAGCTACTATCTCAGAGTCAAGTCCATATTTAGTGCTAAAATCATGAAAAGCATTGGTATCCATAAAAGATTTAACACAATCAAACTTAAGGTTTATACCTGACTCCTTACCTTCATCGAGTTCCCAATATTCAGAGTTGCGTTTAATTCTTTCCAATAAATCCCATCTGAATTCAATAGTCTTCTTCATAGAAGAACCGATACAAGAAGTATCGAGCATGGATCGATCATTATGAGAAAGCTGAGCATAAATATTTTGAATAATAATTTCTCTCGAGAGCTCATGATTGGGGCATGAATATAACAATGACTTAAGCCTCCCCCAAGCTTGAGCGATACTTTCTCCTTCACGAGGCCAAAAATTGTATATATATAATTCCGATCACGATGAACCAGATGCATAGGATAAAACTTTCAATGAAATTCCAATTTCAATCGGTTGTAGTTCCATGATCCAATATCATCACATAGCCTAAACCACACTGGTACCGTAATGTTCTATACAAACGGTTTTTAACCGCTTTCCGTGATGGCATTTGGAACCGTCGCCAAGTGAGTGTGGGCGATAGGGGGTCCTTTCCACACGACCTAGAAATCGTCGAGGATGGGCAAGCGACTACTGCGTTCGCCATAGAATAAACGTATGAGAAGCCGCCCTAGTCCCACAGGTTACATCTCGACATTACATTTCTGGTTAGAGAGACATCCCAAATGATTACGCCGCTATAGTCGTGTGAAAAAGGTGGACATCAACATTTAATCTACCAATATGTTTGTGATAGGTATGTTATCACACACGGTTCAAGAATGTAAAATGTGTGCGGTGCCTCTACTAACGCCAACATGTACATTTGCATAAGTGTGTGCGATTGGTATTCCTATCACACACACACTGGTTTGAAACGTTTGCCGTATTACCATGAATCGCACACGTATATGAGACAAAACCGTGTGTGCGGCTGTCGGGCATCGCAAATGTTTCACGTCAAAGAACTGTCTGTTTTCGTTTTTCATCACACACGTTGTTTTCTTTCTAACCGTGTGCACATTATTTTCTTTGCTCCTGTACATTTTTCTGGCTGTAATTTATTATTCGAATTGGAAATTTTGAAATATGAAACGTGCAATTCAAATTCTCAGCACAATGGTTCAACAGTGAATCCATAAATAAAATTGTTAGTACAATATGTTCATTAATTACAGGATTAGACAACAATTAACTATGATGAACCACAATATTTACAGGCGGTAAAGGTGAAGAGACAAGTGTAAATCATTTTGACTGCCGATGGTGTTGAAGAAGCGGAATGCCCATAATGTGCCTTCCTGCATGCCATAGGCACGAACAACTTTTGTCCAACCCCTTGTGACGATCGCCCGCCCATCCTTGACCTCCTTCAGGAAGACTTCTAGAGCATTATCATGGTAGCATGAATCATATACTTTACCATAGTTGCCTCCACTCCGGTCATGTAGTTTGCAAGGTAATCATCAGTAAATAGCTTCGGAAACCACTGAAAAGAGAAAAATATCAGATCATGAGGTCTAATAGAGTAACTTGTTTTGGACAGGGGGAAAAGGCAGCACATTACTTACCATCCTAAAGTTCACTATTGTCTTGGACAAAGTGTAAATAAAGAGCTTAATTCACATCACCCATTTCTTTCGCCTAACAATCTTTCTTAGTTTCCTCACTTGAAGCTTGTTCATGAATATCTCATTGCCCCATATGCAAAAGGGACCGAAGCGTGGATCAGTACCGCTCATATATGTACCTACAAGCAACCAGTAAATGTGAGAAGCTAAACTGATATTGCACAAATGATGTAAAATACAACTACCTACATTCCTAAGTACAAGTATTTTAAGATATTTCAATATGAACTACATACAGATGTATATAGAATTATAGATATAGTTTAGATTAGAATCTAGATTCACTCATTTTGCTCCTTATGTAGTCTATATTGGAATCTCTAAAAATACTTAACTTTAGTGATATATGGTGTATAAGACATGGGATGCAAACAACAACATCACCCATTGTAGCCCCGTGTAAGTACATGGAAAGCCAATGTTAACTACAACAGGGTTAACATCCACCAAAAATAGCAAATGGTAATAAAATGGCAACATCTGTAGTGAGATCTTCATTGCGAAAGAGTAGCACGGTAGCAAAGGGATGGATTAAAAAATGGATACAACTGTTCATTCCAACAGGCTTAACAGCATCCTAATTCATGTTTTGTAAGTTTGTAGCCATTGAAATACAATTGTTTAAAAATGGATACAACGGTTAATTGCAACAGGCTTAATGGCCATTGAAACCAGTACTGATCAAAATGCAATTGCGAGAGTTAAACATCACAAGGCAGGTGCTGCCAGAGCAGATAATGGCCCAGTTGTCTATAAAAAGGTAGGGAAAATAGCTAAAATGTGTTAGGCATGCTTACTACAAGATGCTTAAGACATCGACCGTACAAAACATAACCATTAATTGCAACTAGTATTGGTAAGATTGAACTGGTGAGTTCATACTTGGTAAGTCCTGAGAGGTAGTTGCTAGGGCACTTCATCTTGGCCAGAGCCCCCCAAAGTTAGCGGCAGCGGAGGCGAGCTCTTCGTCCGGGTCGAAGCGTGGATCAGTGCCCCCGACATGTGTACCTACAAGAAGCAAGTCAATGTTAGAAGCCAAACTGCAATTGGACAAATGATGTAAAATATTGTAAGACATGGGATGCAGCTAACCTCGACCGCAAACAACAGCATCGCCCGTTATGGCCCTGCATAAGTACATGGATAGGCATGTTAAGTACAACAGGGTTAGCATCCACCAAAACTAGCAAATGGGCAGCATCTGTAGTATATCTTCATAGCGGAGAGTAGCATGGTAGCAAAGGGATAGATTAAAAAATGGATACAACTATTAATTGCAACAGGCTTAACAACATCCTAAGTCATGTTTTGTAAGTTTGTAGCCATTGAAATACAACTGTTTAAAAATGGATTCAACTGTTAATTGCAACAGGCTTAATAGCCATTGAAACTGGTATTGATAAAAATGCAATTGGCAGAGTTAAACATCACAAGGCAGGTGCTGCCTGAGCAGATAATGGCCCAGTTGTCTAAAGGGTAGGGAAAGTAGCTAAAGCGTGTTGGGAATGTTTACTAGAACATGCTTAATACATCGACCATACAAGACATAGCCATTAATTGCAACTGGTATTGGTGATTGAACTGGTGAGTACATACTTGGTAAGTCCTGAGAGGTAGTTGCTGGGGCACTTCATCTTGGCCAGAGCCCGCCCAAAGCCAGCGACGGCGGAGGCAAGCTCTTCCTTCGGGTCGATGCGTGGATCAGTGCCACTGACATGTGTACCTACAAGCAACCATTAAATGGTAGAAATTAAACTGCAATTGCACAAATGATGTGAAATAATGTAAGACATGGGATGCATCTAACCTCGATGACAAACAACATCATCGGCTGTTATGACCCTGCGTAAGTACATGGAAATGCATGTTAAGTACAACAGGGTTAGCATCCACCAAAAATAGCAAATGGGCAGCATCTCTAGTGATATCCTGAGTCATGTATTGTAAGTTTGTTGCTGCTATTGATGAAATTAAACTGGACAGTTAATACTTGAAGATCACATAGTGTGCAGTACTGAAATAAACAAGGCACATACATGTTTAATACATAAACCGTACAAAACATAGCCATTGCAAGTGGTATTGGTAAGATTTAGCTGGTCAGATCATACATGTTAAGTCCCGGGGGGTAGTCGCCGGGGCACTTCTTCTGGGCCAGAGCCTGCACCATGTCATCGACAGCAGAGGCGAAGTGTTCCTCAGGGTCAACACGCACAGCGGCCATCACGCCATGGACCGCCATCAGCTCCTCGACCTCCACGTGATATGTGGTTGGGCTTGCACGATAATGCTCTGGAGGTAGGGGCGGTGGGGATTTGGAGGCATGAGGATGTTTCGTAGGCGCCATTTAAGCAATCAGGCCGGGGCCGTGATAGAGATCGGTGGGTTACCTGACTAGATCCAAGAAGAACATAGATGTGGTTGAAGCTGCGGTTGTGGCGGCGGCAGATTGAGCTACCGGTAGGGAGAGGCGCGGGGGGGGAGGGGGGGTGGGGGGAGACACTGAGGAAATTTGATGGGTGGGGATGTGGTTGGAGGAACAAACTCTAAAATCGCGTGCCTAATGAAAATTTCAGTGCGAAACCTGAAACTTGGGCACTGGAAACACACAACGCAGATGAAGCGTGTAAAATACTCATGTGCGAGAAAACAGATAATTGGCAGATCCCGTCTCCAAAAAATGTACACGTGTAGTCGATTTTTTCGGTCAATGGTATGCCTGGTTTATTAGGAACCATCGCACAGGTAACTGACTTATGGATCATTAACACAAAAAAATGCACACAGGTACGGCATTGAAACCATGTGTTTTGTGATCTTCTAATGATTAACGCAAAAAAACGCACACGGGAACACATGCTAATCAACGCTCAAAGCCCTCAAAGGATGCTCTTACCAACATTGTACGTCAATACTACAAACTTAATATACTACTGGTAATTTGCTCTAATACTACAAACTTGAACTATTTCTCACATGCTGCCACCGAGGCATGCTGGCCAGACGCTGGCCTTCTCCTTCCCGGCCTTGTAGGCGGCAGCCGACCGTGCTTCGATCTTCGCCAAGATCTCCTCAACACGCGTGTAGCCTCTTCTTTCTTGCGGAGGCGGGACTCTCTTTTCTTGACTGCTTTCTGCCTTTTTCAATCCTCATGTGTGGCTTTGGCCGCCTCTAGATCCACCGCCCATTCAGCCATGGCAGCCTCATAGTCTGCCCAAGTAACTGTGTAGCCGCCGACGGTGATGAACTCGGCGCGGCGAGATGCCATCGCTTCCTTACCATGTGTGTGGCCGCGGGCGGCGAGGAACGTGGTGCGGCGGGATGCCATCGCTTCCTTACTAGTTACTGTGTGCCGCGGTGCCATGAACGATGCTTGGAGAGAGCTCTGGGACGGAGGGGCCGGGCAGCCATACAATGTGGTGGATTTTAAGAGCTCAACGACAAACGAGAAAGGAAATTTGGATTCCCTTACAATTTTGCCCGTTCATTATCGCACACGGTTCATCTCCGTCGCTTCCAAAAACAGTGTGCACTGAGGCTATTGTGTGTTGCGTTATGATTGGCCGGAACCCCAGCCACGCGGATCGTGCGTGTGCAGGATGCGCCATGATCAAATAGCAATCCACGACCCTCACATCACATCTGCGGCTATAGCTGGATTGGATTTATATGCGTCAAATGCCTAGAAAATGCACATAATGCCCTAAATATGGTAAATGAGCCCGGAAAAAAGCCAAATTTGAAGACGGTGATTTGCAGGGTGTTTGTTCTTCATAGAAAAAAAACTCCAGGGCAAAGAACAAAGAACATTTGGATTTCCCTTCAATCTTGGTTATTTTCCTCTTGAAAGCATGGAACTTCCCCGGCGATGGTTCGATTTATGAAGGGCGTGCATAATCACATAAGCCAAACCTTCTCAAATTTTTACCAGGGCATGGTGAGGTCATACCATGGCACCATGCCATGCGTCATGTTTTTCAAGTATTTATTCATTTTTCTATAGTTGAACACCCAATAAACAAACGTTGTGGTTGACTATTGCCACACATTTCATCGAAATATCTGTCCATTCCTTGTAAAAGGCATGAGAATTTACTAAATGGCACGAGCATCATTTTCTAGGTCGTTCTTGTGCACGCTTTCATGCACCGATTGTTTGAACTTGAATTATGTGCATTAATGCCTAGAAAATGCACATAATCCCCTAAATATGGTAAATGAACTCGGAAAAGTGTCAAATTTGAAGGCGGTGATTTGCAGGGTGTATGTTCATCGTAGAAAAAAACTCATGGTCAAAGGACAAAGGAAATTTGGACCCCCCCCCCTTCAATCTTGGTGATTTCCCCCTCGAAACCATGAAACTTCCTCGGTGATGGTTCGATTTATGAAAGGCTTGCATGACGACATAAGGAAAACATTCTCAAATTTTTACCAGGGTACGGTGAGGCCATACCATGGCACCATGCCAGGCGTCATGTTTTCCAAGCATGTATTTCATTTTTGTATAGTTGTTAACACATTAAACAACGCGTTTATGCTTGACTATTGCCACACATTTCCTTAAAATATCTGCCCATTCCTTGTAAAAGGCATGAGAATATACTAAATAGCACGAGCATGGTTTTCCAGACCGTTCTTGTGCACCTTTTCATGCACTAATTGTTCAAATTTGAATTATGTGCATTAATGCCTAGAAAATGCAAATAATCCCCTAAATATGGTAAATGAGCCCGGAAAAATGTCAAATTTGAACACGTTGCATCTGAGGCAGTATGTTGATCGTTGGAAAAAAACTGAATGACAAACTAGGACGGAAATTTGGATTCCCCTTCAATATTGGTGATTTCCCTCATGAAAGCATGGAGCTTCCTCGGTGATGGTTCAATTTATGAAGGGCGTGCATGACGACATTAACCAAACCTTCTCAGCTTTTAACCAGGGCATGGTGAGGCCATACCATGATGGCACCATGCCAGGTGTCATGTTTTTCAAGCACGCATTTCATTTTTCTATAGTGGCTAACCCAGTAAATGATGCATTTTGGTTGACTATTGCCATGCATTCCCTTGAAATCTCTACCCATTCCCTGTAAAAGGCTTGAGAATTTACTAAATACCACAAGTATGGTTTTTCCAAACCGTTCATGTGCACCTTTCCATGCATCGATTGTTTGAATTTGAATTATGTGGATTAATGCCTAGAAAATGCACATAATCCCCTAATATGGTAAATGAGCCCGGAAAAATGCCAAATTTGAGCACGCTGGATTCAAGGGGTATGTTGATTGTAGAAAAAACTGAATGACAAGCTAGGAAGGAAATTTGGATTCCCGGCCCCTTCAATCTTGCTGATTCCCCTCGAAACCATGAATTTTCCTCGGTGATGGTTCGATTTATGAATGGCGTGCATGACTACATAAGACAAACATTCTCAACTTTTTACCAAGGCATGGTGAGGCCATACCATGGCACCACGCCAGGGGTCATGTTTTCCAAGCATGTATTTCATTTTTGTACAGTACCCAGTAAACACATTTCCTTGAAATATCTTCCCATTCCTTGAAAAAAGGCATGAGAATTTACTAAATAGCACGACCATGGTTTTCTAGACCGTTCTCATGCACCTTTTCAAGCACCGATTGTTTGAATTTCAATTATGTGCATTAATGCTTAGAAAATGCACATAATCCCCTAAATATTGTAAATGAACTCGGAAAAGTGCCAAATTTGAACACGGTGATTAGCAGGGTTTTTGTTCATCGTAGAAAAAAACTCATGGACAAAGGACAAAGGAAATTTCGATTTCCGTTGAATCTCGGTGATTTACTATCGCACACGATTCATCTCTGTTGCCTTTGCGAACCATGTGTGTTCACTCACACATGCAAAAGGAAAAAGAAAACCCTCGCCCCCTTCGTCCCCACCCACTCGCCGCGGACTTCTCCACAACTCTGCACCTCATGAACTTCTAACGCGGCGGCCACCCTAAGCTCGACGGCGCTGTTGTTGGCGGGCGGAGGTCGCGCTCCAAACGGCACGGGACTCCGCCCCTACCACTTTTCACCACCTATCTGCATCGACATTCTAGACTCTGGTCGACTTGGGTTTTCTGCGGGATTGGGCCGAGGGTTTTTCTCATGGAGAAGGTAATCAACTTAGCAAAACATTCACTCATCTCTTATCGCAGTTCATCCGTCGCTGTTAATCAACCGACGGAAATCTCCGTGGAATCATTTTTGTTCTAGCTGATTCGTGGGTGTTCATTCATGTGTCCATAGTGCAAGCACAAATCGGGCAAGTGTGGTCGTGGCCAGTCGGAAACGAAGTTCTATCTCACCATTCCGGATGACTTCAGGGAGTGCTCGATATGTTCAATCTCAACTTACCATGGTCGGCATGGACTAAATTTGTGAACATATACCGTCTGTTGCTACATCATCTATATATTTGCATCAAATCTTTGTTACATTATCTATTTTTAATTATATATTTTTGTACTTTGCTTTCATCTATATATTGTCTGTTCTATCAGTTACTCCCACATTTTCATCTTGCTCTGTTATTTCAATATATCTAATTTATGATCTTAATTTTCATTTCAAGCAGTACATCCCTTGCTTTGCAAGAACATGAGTAGAAGGAAATCTTGGGCTTTACTTTGTTGATGACTCTCAGGATGTCATATTGACAACACAACATGGACATACAATGACGGTTAGCGTAAAACTTGATAAATATGGTCACTCCTATTTCAATGCGGACCTTTGGAGAAAAATGTCTAAGTGTTATGAACTGAAAGCTGGCAATGGTTCTACCAAGGCACATGAGGGCTCTTCCTTTTTATTGACGAGATGCCAAGTTGCCGTGATTAAGCTGCTTCCAGCGGATAGTTGTGGTTGTTGGCCCTCAACCTCTTAAAATGTGCTAGCTGTTAATATGTTAAGTATGTAGATATGGACCATATGGTTGTTGGCCGTTAGCCTCTTAAAATGTCATAGTTGTTACTATGTTAAGTATCTAGATATGGACCATATGGTTGTCAAAACTGTGTTACGAAGATCCTCCTTTTGTCAAATAGTGTAACCACTATATATATGTTACACAAATGATGTTAGCAAAGTTCTTAATTTTTCATGGAAAGTACTAGTATCATACATAGTTCTTTGAGTTTAAGCATGTGCCCGATGTCCAGAAGGCATTTGCATATTAACTGTCCATATTGCAAATTCACACACATGTTAACATAAGGAAATCTATGTGTAACTTACTAATCATCGCACACGAGTACTCACAGACGCATCGTGTGCGATACTCCTAGCCACCGCAAGCAACTAGTTTGCATTTTTCAAAGTTTTTTGGACACACGGAATCGCACACGAACTTACTATATTAACCGTCTGTGTTGTAATTTCTCATCGCAAATAGTTCATCCGAGTCAGCTGTTTGCCACATATCACACACATCTTGTTTACATGTCTCATTTGTGTTCTTTTGGCTCATCGCAAACAGTTCATCCATGTGAACTATATGCCACATATCACACACATCTTGTTAAGTTAAACTATTTCTGTCGTGTTCCTTAATCGAAAATAGTTCGTCTGAGTGAACCATATGTCGTATATTACACACACCTTGATCTGGCTAACCATTTCTGTTGAACTCCCTAATAGCAAATAGTTCATCGGAGCAAACTATATGCCGTATATCGCACACACATTGATACGACTGCCCATTTCTGTTGTTGTGCCAACAGTTCGAATGGACTAACTGTGTGCCCTGCATCGCACACGTAACTAAAATCTGAACCGTGTTTTGATAGCTCCTCCATCGCAAATGTTTTGCACCTTTTTTGACGGTTCTTTTACACCACGGTCTGCGATTAATGCATCGCACACAGTTTTGTGAAACGGTCTCTGATCATAGTGTCACGTTAGCAGCATCCTGCAGTAGAGCCATGTCAATGCCTTTCCCTTCAAAGATAAAGGGAAGACCTTCCTCTTGATAACATCCTCGGGTATACCTGCAAGATTAAATAATCCACAAACTTCATCCACATAGATTAGGTGCATATCATGATGTAATGTTCCATCTCCTTCATAAGGATTAGCTAGCAGTTTCTCTATCATACCCAAAGCAATTTCATAATAAATTTTTCAGTAGGTGCAGTAGGTTGAGGAGCAACCCTTTGCTCTTCCGGTCGAGGTGAAGATACCCCGAACAAGCCTCTCAAAGGATTATTTTCCATAGTAACAAGTGACAGTAAATTTCAGCACACTATATAAATGTTTCCTTACCAAATTCCACTTACCAAAGGCACTTCACTCCCCGGCAATGGCGCCAGAAAAGAGTCTTGATGACCCACAAGTATAGGGGATCTATCGTAGTCCTTTCGATAAGTAAGAGTGTCGAACCCAACAAGGTGCAGAAGGAAATGACAAGTGGTTTTCAGCAAGGTATTCTCTGCAAGCGCTGAAATTATCGGTAACAGATAGTTTTGTGATAAGATAATTCGTAATGGGTAACAAGTAACAAAAGTAAACAAGGTGCAGAAAGGTGGCCCAATCCTTTTTGTAGCAAATGACAAGCCTGGATGAACTCTTATATAAAGCAAAGCGCTCCCGAGGACACATGGGAATTATTGTCAAGTTAGTTTTCATCATGCTCATATGATTCACGTTCGTTACTTTGATAATTTGATATGTGGGTGGAACGGTGCTTGGGTACTGCCCTTCCTTGGACAAGACTCCCACTTATGATTAACCCCTCTCGCAAGCATCCGCAACTACGAAAGAAGAACTAAGGTAAACCTAACCATAGCATGAAACATATGGATACAAATCAGCCCCTTACGAAGCAACGCGTAAACTAGGGTTTAAGCTTCTGTCACTCTAGCAACCCATCATCTACTTATTACTCCCAATGCCTTCCCCTAGGCCCAAATCATGGTGAAGTGTCATGTAGTCGATGTTCACATAACACCACTAGAGGAAAGACAGCATACATCTCATCAAAATATCGAACGAATACCAAATTCACATGATTACTTATAACAAAAAACTCCTATGTCCTCAGGAACAGACGTAACTACTCAAAAAGCATATTCATGTTCAAAATCAAAGGAGTATTAATTATCATTAAGGATCTAAACATAGGATCTTCCATCGCATAAACCAACTAGCATCAACTACAAGGAGTAATCAACACTACTAGCAACCGACAAGTACCAATATGAGGTTTTGAGACAAAGATCGGATACAAGAGATGAACTAGGGTTTGAGCGGAGATGGTGCTGGTGAATATGTTGATGGAGATTGACCCCCTCTCGATGAGGATCGATGGTGATGACGATGGCGATGATTTCCCCCTCCCGGAGGGTTGTTTCACCGGCAGAACAGCTATGCCGGAGCCCTAGATTGGTTCTGCCCAGGTTCCGCCTCGATACGGCGGCGCTTCATCCCGAAAGCTTCCTTCTAGTTTTTTCCAGGTCAAAACACACCATATAGCAGAAGATGGGCGTCAGGGGCCTGCCAGGGGCCCAACAAGACCGGAGGGCGTGCCCTCCATCCTTGTGGATGGCAGGTGGCCCCCCTCTGGTGCTTTCTTTGCCCAATATTTTTATATTTTCTAAAAATATTCTCTGTGAAGTTCCGGGACTTTTGGAGTTGTGCAGAATAGGTCTCTAATATTTTCACCTTTTCTAGTCCAGAGTTTAGCTACCGGCATTCTCCCTCGTCATGTAAACCTTATAAAATAAGAGAGAATAGGCATAAGTATTGTGATATAATGTGTAATAACAGCCCATAATGCAATAAATATCAATATAAAAGCATGATGCAAAATGGACATATCAAGTGGCGGCAAGGGCGGTCGCAGCTTCTTTCTAATTTTTCTCTGCTTGTACTATCCTCTGTCCAGCCCTCCTCTCGGACTGGATGGCCTTCTGTGCCGGTGTCAACTCATTCTTGGGCTTCTTTTTGGGCAAAGGGTGGACGGACTCACCTCGTCCATGGCGAGGAGAGTGCGGAGGCAATAGCAGGGTTGCGCGCGTCGGCCATGGCGAGTGGGCGGGAGGGTTTTTGAGGAGAGAGGGGGGAATAGGGTGGATGTGCCACCCACCGGCAGCCTAGGGGACGACAAGGGTGGACGTCGCACACGTCCATGGCAACACAAACTTGACCCAAATTTGGACGGAATGGGTCGCGGACGGACGAAAAAGGGATGCGTGTTCGTTTGCGTCGGCTCGTTGGGTCGTTGTTTCCGTCTGTTTCAACCCAAATAGACACGCACAGACAAAAAGATCGGTGCGTTAGAGTTCCCCGAGTTCACCATGGGAAGGACCATTCGTATACTATATTTTAGGAGCAATGCTATAATTATTTGTTATAGAATCATTTTACAGGAGAATGAGGTGGAAGAAATCATGGGGTAATTGAGTTGGGTGGGGGGAGGAGGCGGATTCTGGGCAATTTGGTTGGGAATCAAGGGCATCTTCAATGTGGATCCTCAAACCAACCGCATGTGCATGTGCTTCAGGTGTGTTCTGTCATCCAACACGGTCCGGTATCGGTCTGTTTGGCGGTTCAGACGCACTTTTTTCGCAAACCGGAGACAAACCCAAGAGCGGGGGGCTTTGTGGGCGTCTAGACTGCTGCCATGTCCACTTTTGACAGCCCTGGCCCACCTAAAAACATCCTCCCTCGTCCGCGTGCGTTCCTGCCCGGCACCAGCTACCCGCATTCATGCCAATGTAGAGCACCCGCTCTACAACGATGCCGGCTCAGAGCGGGCGCGTGATACGTCTCCAACGTATCTATAATTTATGAAGCATTCATGCTATATTATTACCTGTTTTGGATGTTTATGGGCTTTATTATACACTTTTATATTATTTTTGGGACTAACCTATTAACCGGAGGCCCATCCCAAATTGTTGTTTTCTTGCCTATTTCGGTGTTTCGAAGAAAAGGAATATCAAACGGAGTCCAAACGGAATGAAACATTTGGGAGAGTTATTTTTGGAACGAAAGCAGTCCAGGAGACTTGGAGTGCACGTAAGGGAAGCAACGAGGAAGGCACGAGGCAGGGAGGCGCGCCCTAACCCCTGGGCATGCCCCCACCCTCGTGGGCCCCTCGTGGCTCCCCTGACCGACTTCTTTCGCATATATAAGTCCATATACCCTAAAAACATCGGGGAGCACAATAGGTCGGGAGTTCCGCCGCCGCAAGCCTCTGTAGCCACCAAAAACCCAATCGGGACCATGTTCTGGCACCCTGCCGGAGGGGGGATCCCTCACCGGTGGACATCTTCATCATCCCAGCGCTCTCAATGACGAGGAGGGAGAAGTTCACCCTCGGGGCTGAGGGTATGTACTAGTAGCTATGTGTTTTATCTCTCTCTCTCTCTCTCATGTTCTTGAGGTGATACGATCTTGATGTATGCTATTATAGTTGGATCTTATGATGTTTCTCCCCCTCTACTCTGTTGTGATGAATTGAGATTTCCCCTTGAAGTTATCTTGTCGGATTGAGTCTTTAAGGATTTGAGAACACTTGATGTATGTCTTGCCGTGCTTATCTATGGTGACAATGGGATATTCATGTGATCTACTTGATGTATGTTTTGGTGATCAACTTGTGGGTTCAATGAATTTATGCATAGGGGTTGGCACACGTTTTCGTCTTGACTCTCCGGTAGAAACTTTGGGGCACTCTTTGAAGTACTTTGTGTTGGTTAAATAGATGAATCTGAGATTTTGTGATGCATATAGTATAATCATGCCCACGGATACTTGAGGTGACATTGGAGTATCTAGGTGACATTAGGGTTTTGGTTGATTTGTGTCTTAAGGTGTTATTCTAGTACGAACTCTATGATAGATCGAACGGAAAGAATAGCTTCGTGTTATTTTATTACGAACTCCTTAATAGATCGATCAGAAAGAATAACTTTGAGGTGGTTTCGTACCCTACAATAATCTCTTCATTTCTTCTCTGCTATTAGTGACTTTGGAGTGACTCTTTGTTGCATGTTGAGGGATAGTTATATGATCCAGTTATGTTATTATTGTTGAGAGAACTTGCACTAGTGAAAGTATGAACCCTAGGCCTTGTTTCCTAGCATTGCAATACCATTTGTGCTCACTTTTAACATTAGTTACCTTGATGTTTTTATATTTTCAGATTACAAAAACCTATATCTACCATCCATATTGCACTTGTATCACCAGCTCTTCGCCGAACTAGTGCACCTATACAATCTACCATTGTATTGGGTGTGTTGGGGACACAAGAGACTCTTTGTTATTTGGTTGCAGGGTTGCTTGAGAGCGAGACCATCTTCAACCTACGCCTCCCACGGATTTATAAACCTTAGGTCATCCACTTGAGGGAAATTTGCTACTATCCTACAAACCTCTGCACTTGGAGGCCCAACAACATCTACAAGAAGAAGGTTGTGTAGTAGACATCAAGCTCTTTTCTGGCGCCGTTGCCGGGCAGGTGAGTTCTTGAAGGTATATCTTTAGATCTTGCAATCGAATCTTTTTGTTTCTTGTTTTATCACTAGTTTAGTCTAGAAAAGAAAACAAAAAAATGGAATTGAGTTTGCCTCATACGCTTCATCTTTGTAATATCTTTCATGAGAATGATGGAAAGGAAAAATGTGCTCAAGTGCTAGAAAAAGAAGTCTATAAAATGTTTGGCACTAAATCTTTGAATGATGAGCATGATTGCAATGTTGTTAGTATGAACTCTTTGAATATCCATAGTACTAATGATGATTGCACTAGTTATGATGAAAATGTCTTATATAAGCATGTCAATTTTTGTGGGGTGTATTGGGTTTGCATGTACGCACCAAATAGAGAAGATGGATATTGCAAGAAGCATAAGCATTTAGAAACTATATGGTTGCAAGAAAGGCTTAATGTTAGTGCTGAAAATTTAAAATATCTCCGCCGTACTTGTGAACTTTGCAATGAACATGGTCATTTAAATCTCCAATGCAAATTGTTTCATGATTGAATCGTGTCCAAAAATTGTGATGACTTGATTTCCCTTGCACATCATAATGAACTTAGTTTGCTTTTGGGTTATGAAGAATTGAAACATGCAACTAAGCTTATTCCAGAATTTAACCTTAAGAAATTTCTTGATATTGATCCAGAGGAAATTAATATGTATTGTGCGGTGAATTGCATTGAAAATCCTTATATTGCCAATTACATAAAGAAAAGAAAGCAAATAAAAGATGAAGAGAATACTAATGAAAGGGAAGAGACTTCCCAATATCCTCCTATTATTTCTTATGATGAATCAGGTAACGAGGAGGAGCTTTCTATTCAATCAATCTCATTAATAAAGAGCTCAAAAAGGAGGATTGAACCCACACATGATGTGAAGAAGCAAAGAAAAGACGGAGAAGCAAAGGTAAAAAGGTATCCCTCCCAAATGATGTTTCTCCTATTACTCATTGTGATGATGATAATTGCTATAATATTGGTGCTATCCATAATATTAATGATGAGAGTGATTATGCTTATGATATGAAAAGGCACAAGCTTGGGGACCCTATGTTTGATAAGAATGATGTGTTTGAGAATATATTTGTTGCAATTAATGTTTGTCCCAAGCTTGGGGATGCTATGTTTAATTAAGATGATATTTTTAGCTCCCAAGTTTTGATATGCAAATTTGTTATGATGATAGCATGCCTCCTACTTATGATGATTATATTGATGAAAGTGGGTTTGGAAGAGTGTCAACTTTAGGAAGTAATGATCCCACTATTTTGGAGGATGTTCAATATTCTTGTGATGAATATGAAAGTGGATTTGGAGAGGTCATGACTTTATTTAGTGATGATTCCACTATCTTGGAAGAGGTTTCAATCGATTATGATGAGAACAAAGTTGCTACTTATGATGATTATTGTGATGAAACTTATGCTATAAAAAGTAGTGATGATTATATTTATAAAACTTGTCATGATTATGATTACCCTTTTTCTGAACATTACTCTTTTAATGTGGAAACAATTTATAGTATTCGAGTCTCTTATGATACTCCCACTATCCCGAATGAGAAGAATTTTGCTTATGTGGAGAGTAGTAAATTTTCTATGCAAGTAGTTCATGAAAAGAATGATTTAGGTTCTGGTTATATTGTTGAATTCATTCATGATGCTACTGAAAATTATTATGAGGGAGGAACATATGCTTGTAGGAATTGCAATAATATCAAGTTTCCTCTCTATGTGCTTAAAATCTTCAAGTTATGCTTGTTTTGCCTTCCAATGCTAGTTGATTATTGTTCCTATAAGTTGTTTGCTCACAAAATCCCTATGCATAGGAAGTGGGTTAGGCTTAAATGTTCTAGTCATTTGCTTCATGATGCTCCCGTTATGTTTCAATTCTTATCTTTATGTGAGCATCATTGTCATCATCATGCCTAGCTAGAAAGGCATTAAAGAAAAGCGCTTGTTGGGAGACAACCCAATATTTACCCTTACTGTTTTTGTGTGTCCACATGATTATTCTACTGTAGTAATCTTGGTTTATAGCTTTTGTTTCAATAAAGTTCCAAGTAAGACCTTTAGGATAGCTTACGGTGATAGTTGTGTTGATCCTGCTAAAAATCAGAAACTTTTGCACCCAATAAATTAGTTTTGATAATCCACAGAAATGTTATTTTGATCTGAATCTTTTTTCTCTGGATTGGTACACAATTTCTTAGGACTTCCTAATTTGGTAGGATTTTTGGAGTTCTAGAAGTATACGTTTGATACAGATTACTACAGACTATTCTATTTTTGACAGATTCTGTTTTCTATGTGTTGTTTGCTTATTTTGATGAATCTATGAGTAGTATCGGCGGATATGAACCATAGAGAATTTGGAATACAGTAGATATTACACCAATATGAATTTAGAATGAGTTCATAGCAGTACTTAAGTGGTGGTTTTATTTTCTTATACTAATGGAGCTTACGAGTTTTCTGTTGAGTTTTGTGTTGTGAAGTTTTCAAGTTTTTGGTAAAGATTTGATGGACTATGGAACAAGGAGTGGCAAGAGCCTAAGCTTGGGTATGCCCATGGCACCCCAATATATTCAAGAATAACCAAAAGCCTAAGCTTGGGGATGCCCCAGAAGGCATCCCCTCTTTCGTCTTCGTTCATCGGTAACTTTACTTGGAGCTATATTTTTATTCACCACATGATATGTGTTTTGCTTGGAGCGTCATTTTGTTTTCTTTTCTTTTTTGAATAAAATACCAAGATCTGAAATTCTTAAATGAGAGAGAGTCTTCAAATATCTACATAATTATTTAACTACTCATTGATCTTCACTTATATCTTTTTGGAGTAGTTTGTCATTTACTAGTATGCTTCACTTATATCCTATGGGGTAAATGGTTGGATGATTTGAATGTCGTAAATCTGAAATTATAAATGTTTCATATGCTTACCCCGTTGGGAGTAATGACTTTACATCTAAGAAGTAGAGGTGGTAAATTTATTGAAGGTTAGCAAACATTGTATTGGTCATTTGAACAATTCATGAAAGAATATTGAAGGAAGAGAGATTTCACATATAAATATACTATCCTAGACATCTTCTATGATTGTGAGTCCCATTAATTATTTTCAAACCTGAGCAAATTAGTTGAAACTGGACAAGGAAGACAACATAATGAGTTATGCTTGGGTATATTTTAATAGAAGTTATATTCTTATAGATCCTCCAACATGTGGTGCTTGCTTTTTAGAATCCTTTGCTAGCCAAAATATCTGTACTAAGCGGGAATACTGCTTGTGCATCCAAATTCCTAGAACCAAGTTTCTTCCATGAGTGTCCACCATACCTACCTATATGCGGTATTTACCTGCCATTCCAAGTAAATTTGCATGTGCCAAACTCTAAACCTTCAAATAATAATCTGTTTTGTATGCCCAAATCGCTCATGTAGCGACTAGGGGCTGTCAGTATCTTCCATGCTAGGTGGGTTATTCTCACAATGAGTGGACTCCGCTCATCATTCACGAGAAAAATGGCTGGTAACTGGGATGCCCAGTCCCATGATCAAAAGATCAAGATCAAGTCAAAATAGTTGCAAACAAAACTCCCCCGGGATTGTTGTTAGTTGGAGGCACCCGTTGTTTCGGGCAAGCCATGGATTGATGATTGTTGGTGGAGGGGGAGTATAAACTTTACCATTCTGTTTGGGAACCGCCTATAATGTATCTAGTATGGAAGAAACTGGTAACCCTTGGTTGTTATGTTGACAATGAAAGCATACCTCTCAAAATTATTTATCTCTATTTCAAAATCGAGCTCCGGCACCTCTGCAAATCCCTGCTTCCCTCTACGAAGGGCCTATCTTTTACTTTTATGCAAGAGTCAGTAGTATTCCTTCTCATTCCAACCTACCCTTTAGTTGGCAAGCATCATGTGATGGGGAAAGATCTAAGCATATATGGCCATTCAAATATATTTGATCATGAATTATTATTGTTGACAATTATCTATATGATAAGTAAGTTGGGAGGCGAAATATTAAGCCCCTATCTTTCTCTATGTTCGATAGATGCTATTTGTTCTAAAAAATATGCTTTGAGTGGTAGAAATCATGGAAGACTATATGATAGTTGAGTATGTGGAGTTTGCTAAATCAAAGCTCTCACATGGACCCTTCCTGAAAATAATATGAATTGTAATTGTTTGATGACTGAGTACATAGTTTGCTGGTTTTCAAGAAAGTTTATGGTCTATGCTTTAACATTTGAATAGCTTGTTACTTGATCATTAGAAGTTTTATGGGATGAGCTATTGTTATGACATATAATGATGCTAGAAAAGGTGATTGAAATTATTATTGATCAAACTTATGCACCTGCTAGCATTCACACTTCATAAATTATTTCTTTTATCATTTACCTACTCGAGGACAAGTAGGAATTAAGCTTGGGAATGCTGATACGTCTCCAACGTATCTATAATTTATGAAGCATTCATGCTATATTATTATCTGTTTTGGATGTTTATGGGCTTTAGTATACACTTTTATATTATTTTTGGGACTAACCTATTAACCGGAGGCACAGCCCAAATTGTTGTTTTCTTGCCTATTTCAGTGTTTCGAAGAAAAGGAATATCAAATGGAGTCCAAACGGAATGAAACCTTCGGGAGAGTTATTTTTGGAATGGAAGCAATCCAGGAGACTTGGAGTGCACGTAAGGGAAACAACGAGGAAGCCACGAGGTAGGGAGGCGCGCCCTACCCCCTGGGCGCGCCCCCCACCCTCGTGGGCCCCTCGTGGCTCCCCTAACCGACTTCTTTCGCATATATAAGTCCATATACCCTAAAAACATCGGGGAGCACAATAGATTGGGAGTTCCGCCCCCGCAAGCCTCTGTAGCCACCAAAAACCCAGTCGGGACCCTGTTCTGGCACCCTACCGGAGGGGAGATCCCTTACCGGTGGCCATCTTCATCATCTCGGCGCTCTCCATGACAAGGAGGGAGTAGTTTACCCTTGGGGATAAGGGTATGTACAAGTAGCTATGTGTTTGATCTCTCTCTCTCTCTCGTGTTCTTGAGGTGATACGATCTTGATGTATCGCAAGCTTTGCTATATAGTTGGATCTTATGATGTTTCTCCCCCTCTACTCTCTTATGATGAACTGGGTTTTCCCCTTGAAGTTATCTTGTCGGATTGAGTCTTTAAGGATTTGAGAACACTTGATGTATGTCTTGCCGTGCTTACTGTGGTGACAATGGGATATTCATGTGATCTACTTGATATATGTTTTGGTGATCAACTTGTGGGTTCAATGAACTTATGCATAGGGGTTGGCACACGTTTTCGTCTTGACTCTCCGGTAGAGACTTTGGGGCACTCTTTGAAGTACTTTGTGTTGGTTGAATAGATGAATCTGAGATTGTGTGATGCATATCGTATAATCATGCCCACGGATACTTGAGGTGACATTGGAGTATCTAGGTGACATTAGGGTTTTGGTTGATTTATGTCTTAAGGTGTTATTCTAGTACAAACTCTATGATAGATCGAACGGAAAGAATAGCTTCATGTTATTTTACTACGGACTCCTGAATAGATCGATCAGAAAGAATAACTTTGAGGTGGTTTCGTACCCTACAATAATCTCTTTGTTTGTTCTCTGCTATTAGTGACTTTAGAGTGACTCTTTGTTGCATGTTGAGGGATAGTTATATGATCCAGTTATGTTATTATTGTTGAGAGAACTTGCACTAGTGAAAGTATGAACCCTAGGCCTTGTTTCCTCGCATTGCAATACCGTTTGTGCTCACTTTCATCATTAGTTACCTTGTTGTTTTTATATTTTCAGATTACAAAAACCTATATCTACCATCCATATTGCACTTGTATCACCATCTCTTCTCCGAACTAGTGCACCTATACAATCTACCATTGTATTGGGTGTGTTGGGGACAAGAGACTCTTTGTTATTTGGTTGCAGGGTTGCTTGAGAGAGACCATCTTCATCCTACGCCTCCCACGGATTGATAAACCTTAAGTCATCCACTTGAGGGAAATTTGCTACCGTCCTACAAACCTTTGCACTTGGAGGCCTAACAACGTCTACAAGAAGAAGGTTGTGTAGTAGACATCAGCACGACCTCTCACTGGCACTGAAATTGAAGCATTGCACAATCCAAGAGAACCACCCGGGTCGCGTCCTCGGTGTCCCCGCCTGTTAAATGCCGGAGTGATGCTTTTTGTACGAGATGGGGCAGATATCTGCCACGTATGTTCAATGTGCGTCCGTTTGTATGCCGCCATTAAGCAGGCTCGTCGGCCGAGGAACCAACTCCGGTGCCGCTTATTGACACACCCGGACTCTTGACCTCATCAAAATCCAATATTTGAAGGCGGCTAGACCCGGCTAACAAAAACAACAACACATCCTCCTCCTTTGCTCCACATCCGCTATGACTGCGAGCAGGAACGCTCTATAGGACAGTCTGTCCTCATGGAGATGACAGATGGAGGATGCGGTCAGCGATGCAGAATACAAAGGAAGTGGACAAAAGCCGCCGCCATAGGATAGGTTTAGGCTCGGGTTTTTTTGTCCTAAATGATTGAAATGTAATGAAAAATGGTCGTGTTTGCATGAATCTTGTCCGGTTTATATGAAAATCCATCGTGTTTGCATTAATTTTGTCCGGTTAGCTGAAATGGTGTTTGAAATGTATGCGGACAGCCTTGGATGGTCGACTCCCGCATCCGAGCAGACTGGTCCCCCCCAATCTGTTAACAGATGCCAGAGAAAATTTATGGGTCAACGTTGGAGATGCCCTAATGGGAGAGATTAACATGTAGACGGGTCCGTAGAAGAAACATATATAGAAATAGGATATTTGATATTTTAGAGCATCTAGACCCGGATTGGGCAAATCCGGACTCTCAAATGCCCTCATGGAAAAAAATTCCATGGCATTAGAAAGTAAAAAATGGATATGATACAGAAAAACATGTGGTAATTGAAACAAAAGATACATGGTAAAGTTGCCATGGAAATAAAGAAGTAAATTTGGCCATGATATGAAAAAGCAAATTTGCGATGGTATGTGAATTAAATTTGCCGTGGTCCCTAAATTAAGTTTGCCATGTTAGAAAAAAAATAGTATAAAAATCGCTCTTTAGTAAAATTGCCATGGCCCATGAAGTAGTAATGCTAAGACACGGGAAAAAGAGTTTGCCATGGGCCATGAATTAAATTAGGCATTTGTATTAAAAATGAAATTGATATGGTAAATGAAGCAAATTTGACTACATTACGCATATGACCATTACAAAAACCAACAATCTAGAACTTGCCATTTTGTTCTATCAAAATAATATATTGCAATGTTGCATAAGGCATATGGGTTTTTTTCCTATCAAAAATGAAAGTAACATTTTATTAAAAAAATCATGATGTAAATAAAAGACATGGTAATTGAATCAAAGAGACATGGTAAAGTTGCCATGGCAATAAAAAGTAAATGTTGCCATGAAACGGAAAAAAGACGTGATCAATGAAAATGTATTCTGCCATATCCATAACAATAACATAAGATTGCCATGGTCTATGCACTAAGTTTGCCATGATGTATGGACTAAACTTGCCATCGTTACATAGAAAGGAAATTTTGGCATGTTGCAAAAAGAAGAAGAAGAAAATTCCATGCTCATGGCAAAAAGACGAGCTGATAATTGCCATGGCAATTTTGGAGATAGTAAACTTGAGTGAAAAATTGCCATCACGGCAACAAAAATCATCACTATATAACATGCTAAGTAAAAATGTGTGAAAGTGCCCATGAAAAAAAAGACTATATCGCCATGGTCCATGCACTAAGGGCGTGTTTGGTTGCAGTAGTGAACAGCAGTTGCATTGCATACACATCTCAACCCAGCCTGACTCTGGAAAAACAGTCTCATATGCGACACTTGCAAGTTGTTTGGTTGCCTGCATATGGACTTCCTGCATTAGGCGATCAACTTTGGCATGTTGTTTGGTTGTCTGCATTATCTCGGCGCATACAACTACACGATGTTTGGTTGCCTGCATGGGGTATGATTAAGAGCTAGCACTTGCACTTAGCACATAGAGTTTAGAGCTAGCAGAGGAAGGGGGAGAAGAAATGCAGTGTACGCTGGACCATGGCGACTGCAGTGGACAGTGACCGTGGCGTTGTGTCCAACATGATGAGCACAAAGTCATGGGCGAGCGACACCGTCGACAAACTAGTTGGAATGCTCACGCAAAGACAATGACAGAGGAGGAAAAATGCAGTGCTCACGCCATGGCATCATCAGTGTAGTAGGACGAGAGAGAGAGAGGAGCTGAGATGATCGATGCCGGAAATGACTCTAGTGTAGTAGGACGAGAAAGAGGAGGTCAGGAGGAGATCTGATAGAGTAAATATTTTTGGGTGTATAGCTCAGAAAGTAAAATATTGCAAAATAGTAGATCAGAAACTAGTAAGATGTAAACGAGATTCAATAATATGGAAAAGAGACCCGGGGGCCATAGGTTTCACTAGTGGCTTCTCTCAAGATAGTAAATATTATGGTGGGTGAACAAATTACTGCCGAGCAATTGATAGAAGAGCGCATAGTTATGATGATATCTAAGGCAATGATCATGAACATAGGAATCACGTCCGTGTCAAGTAGACCGAAAGGATTCTGCATCTAATACTATTACTCCACACATCGACCGCCATCCAACATGCATCTAGAGTATTAAGTTCATAAAGAACGGAGTAACGCATTAAGTAAGATGACATGATGTAGAGGAATTAACTCAAGCAATATGATGAAAACTCCATATTTTTATCCTCGATGGCAACAATACAATATGTGCCTTGCTGCCCCTACTGTCACTGGGAAAGGACACCGCAAGATTGAACCCAAAGCTAAGCACTTCTCCAATTGCTAGAAAGATCAATCTAGCAGGCCAAACTAAACCGATAATTCGAACAGACTTGCAAAGATATCAAATCATGCATATAAGAATCAGAGAAGAACCAAATAATATTCATAGATAATCTGATCATAAATCCATAATTCATCCGATCTCGGCAAACACACCGCAAAAGAATATTACATTGAATAGATCCACAAGAACATCAAGGAGAACATGGTATTGAGAATCAAAGAGAGAGAAGAAGCCATCTATCTAATAACTATGGACCTGAAGGTCTATGTTAAACGACTCATGCTTGATCGGAGAGGTAATGGTGTTGACGTAGAAGCCCTCCGTGATCGAATCCCCCTCTGGCAGGACGCCGGAAAAGGCCCCTAGATGGGATCTCATGGGTACAGAAGGTTGCGGCGGTGGAGAAGTGGTTTCGTGGCTCTCCTAGATGTTTTCAGGGTATAAGAGTATTTATAGGCGAACGAACTAGGTCAGGGGAGCTACGAGGGGCCCACGAGGTAGGGGCGCGCGCTACCCCCTGGGCGCGCCGTCCTTCCTCGTGGCCGCCTCGTTGCATTTCCTACTTCATCTCCAAGTCTTCTGGTTTGCTTTCAGTCCAACAAAGATCATTGCGAAGGTTTCATTCCATTTGGACTCCATTTGGTATTCCTTTTCTGTGAAACTCTAAAATAGGCAAAAAAGAAACTAGTACTAGGCCCTCGCTTAATAGGTTAGTCCCAAAAATAATATAAAATAGCACATAAATGCCTATTAAACATCCAAAACAGATAATATAATAGCATGGAACAATCAAAAATTATAGATACATTGGAGACGTATCACTGGTGGAGGCTGGGGTAAGTCGACGATGGATGAACAGTAGCCCGTGGAGGCTGGAGGAAGTCGACGGTGGATGAACAGTAGCCCATTGAGGCTGGAGCGAGGTAGTAGATAGTGAATGAACAATAGCCCGAGGAGTCCCGTTTTGCGGTATGCCACACCCCTCCCGATGAACAGGAGCCCGTTTCGACCATAGGTGCTCCAACACAAGTCATGTTTCCTACGGTTTGCGGTATGCCACACCCCTCCCAATCAACAGCACCCCATTTCGACCGTAGGAGCTCGAATACAAGTTTGTTTCCTCCGTTTTGTGGTACGCCAGACCCCGTTTCGCCCATTCCATCTAAGCCGGTTGGCTCCAGATGAACACGACGCATTCTAACCCAGTTTGTTGCCTCCCGATGAAGACGACGTTGTTTCTCTGTTCCGACCCAGTCGTGGCCGCCGATGAACACGATGTCGTTGATGTATGCGTTCGAGACCCTGCCCGTATGTATGTACGTAGCCGTATTTACTTTCTTGCAGCATGGCTGTACATACGTGTACACGATATAGATGGGACTGCCTGAACAACTACCGCTCCTTACTAGGCCATAGTTCATCATGGCAGAAAGACCGATGGACCAGTATGTACATACACGTTTGCGACCAGAATGACAATGCTATGTACGCTTCGACCGGGTGGGTCCCGACTGTCAGGGAGGATAAGGAGGCACTTCCTTGCGTGCGAAGATAGATGGTGGGTCCAAGCTGATAGGGGGAGAATTCTTTTTTTTTTGCGTGTAATAAAGAGGCACTTCCTTGAGTGCGAAGATGTAGCTGGTGGGTCCATCTGTCAGCCTCACCGCATACAGTCCTCTTCTGATGGCTGTCATTCATTGACCATGTTAACCATGCCACACGAACAACACCAGGCGATGGATGATGATGAGGCAGGGAACGACTCAGAGCCTGGGAACACGCGGATGGTAGTACGAGGGTTGACCGGTTCGGCTGCAGCGTGAGGCTGCCGTTGCCGCAAAATAATACGTGGTGTGGGTGAGTAGAGGGATGGCCTGGCCAGCGGTGGGATTAGTAGGGGGGTGAGGCATGCGCGGCAGCATAGCCGACCGTGGGAGGCAGGAGTGCGCAGTGGTTTGGACGGCTGGAGCAAGAAATCAGAGGTTGAAGAAGCAGGATGACCATTGGTTGTTAACAATCCAACAGTCACTGGTGATAGAATCGTTTGTTGACTAAGTTGACAAAGCCCTACGTAGGCGTCAACTTAGTAGGGCCACAAGTCAGCCTCCAAATCTGATGGGCCCCAGCTGTCATGGGGAGCACTCATTATTTTTTGCTTAATAAGGAGACAGTTCCTTCCATGCCAAGATATAGCTGGTGGGTCCCAGCTGTCATGGGGATGATTCATTATTTTTGGCGTAATAAGAAGGTACTTGCTTGCGTGCAGCCATGGACCATGTGGGTCCCAACTGTCAGCCTCTCCATGTACATCCCTCTTCCGATATTGTCGTTTGTTGACAATGTTGACCACGTCGTGCCAAGAACACCAACGCGATGGACGATGGCGAGACCCAGGAAGGGAATGACCTGGAGGCGGCAAAGCCACATTAGTGGAGGGATGTGGGTGAGTAGAGGGATGGCCTGGCCAGCGGTGGAGTAGTATGGGGCGGTGAGGCCGCGACAGCACAACCGACCATGGGAGGCGGGAGCAGGCGGTCCCGCCGACGTTGGATTTGGCAGCTCGAGCAAGAAGATTAGAGATTGAAGAAGCACGACGGCCATTAGATTGACATCCAACGGTCAAGTCTGCTAGAATCATTTGTTGACGTATATAATAAGTAAAAAAATCTTGCATACGCATCAACTTAATAGGCCCATAAGTCAGACCATTCCCTACTTTTTTAATAATTTATACCTCATTGCAACTTCGTATGCAATTTATTGGAGTCCTTTCTTTTTGGCCAGGGCCAGGGTTAAAAATTTAAATGAAATTTTGCATATTTCGGTGGGGTCCAAACTATTTATAATACCAAAATGTCAAGCCAGATTTAAAGTACTTTGAAGATATATTAAAATTAGGTAAAAGCTGGTGAAATTGGAATCTGAAAATGTGAATTTTTTTAGAAATTTGAAAGTAATTGCCAATTTGTCATGTGTTTTTTATATTTATAGCCCATTTCATATACTTTCAAGATTTGCAGCCGTCTTGAAAGAGTTGCAGCCCAGCAGGGCGTAGAAAAATAAGTAGGCCTCGATCAAGTATTCTTCAGAAAAAATAAACTGGGCTCATTTTCACAAAGAAAAAAATAGCTGGGCTAGTCATGTGGTGAACGTAAAATAGAAGCCTGGGCTAGATGGTCCATAGCCCAGTTGAAACCCTGCTCCGTCTCAACAATAACAAAAACAGACTGCTTGAGCAGCTATGTCCCAGGTGTCAGCCGATCTTGTGCTGTTCTCTTGTCTATTGACTATACGCTAACAACATCGTGGGTCCCAAATGTCAGCAAACAACTAGGAGGAAGCATTTTCTTTTTCATATGCTAACAATGGAGTATATAATAAAAAATGAGGAACTTGCTTGCGTACGGCCATGGACATGGTGGCCCCTATTGTTATCCTCTCCATGTACAGTCCTCTCCTAATTCCTCTTGTTTGTTGACCATGTTCACAATGCTAGAGGGTGGCGCCATGGCGAGCGCACTAATGCGCGCAGAGGACGACAGCGAGGCCTCGGACATTGGTGTTAACGATTGAGGAGACGGTGGGGCAGCAATGCATGCGCTGAGGTGCAGCCATTCGTGGGAGGCAGAAGCAGGCGGCCCCGCCGGCGCTGGTTTGGTTTTGGCGGCTGGAGGAAGACGAGACTGAAGAAACACGACAAACTATAAAATCAGCAGGAGTACTTAACAACCCTAACTAAAACCAATAGGGGCACTTCACAACCATAGCTGAAAGCAGTATGAGTACTTATACAAGTTCAACCATACAAAGCACGCCTCGAACAGTGCTACTTTGCCTACAGTTAACCAAGGGTGAGGCTACCAAGCCCCAGGACAAGGCCCAGGTGCCACCCCACGCATCCACAACCTTCTGAAAGTGGCTTCATCTCGCAATGTGGTCAATAAATAGGATATTCGCTTTAGAGCCATGGAAAAGCATGAGCATAACCTTCTGTCCTATTCTCCAAGATGGATGGGCCTTCATTATTTGAGACCACCCATAAATAAGTATCTTTTCACCTCAAAAGGAAATGGAGTAGGTCGATATAAACATCATGTTGTGACCAAGTGCAAGTCTGACACGACCATGGCCAGGCATTTGTATAGGAACAACAGAACTGGGAAGTTTCTGTTCCAAGAAGATCACAGTTGTAAAAATGTGTATAAGCAAGAGTTTATGAACAACATATATAAGAGAAAACAGCTCGTACCATAAGTTTCTCGACACAGTTGGACCTGTTCAACATGTGCACCAGTGGCACACATAACCCACGAAGCCTTCCACCATTGAAACGTCCCACAAGGTCCTCAAGACGATCAATAAAGTGTAGGAACTTGTGGATGTCGTCCCAGTTAACTTCAGTGCCATGAGTAACAGTCGAGTTCTTATAGAATAACAAACGTGTAGCATGCTTAACTTTGAAATAACCTACACGTGCCACCAATTATAAGAAATATTAGTTATAAGTAGGATCTTCATGAGAGAAGGGAATCACAAATTGTTGCTACTTCTAAAGTTAAGTTGTGATTAGTTAGACAGAATAGGTGGATTAAGAAGTTATCAAGGCAACATGCAAGAACTAGATACAAAACTAACATGGATGAACTACTGGAATGATGTCGGGGTGGAAGATCACAGTGAAGATGATACTAGGTTCTGCTATTTCCATAAACATTCGTGCACAAACATTTAGTCCGTAACACTTGAGAAAGCTTATCCAAGTTTGGAACCCAACTCGGAACCTATATCCATGGCTTGTCTTCAATGTGACCATTGAAGTGGTGTATTCAGTTATGGCAAGGCTGACCATCTTGAGTACATGTGTTCTGGCAGAGTAAGGAATGCACTGCAGGAAAAATAATATGAGAACACAATGTATTCGCTATCCAAATCTAGAAATAATTTCCTCTTTCATGTCAGTGTTGACCATGGTACTAGTACCTTTTATCCAAATAGAGCAATCCAAATTTCCAAATTAGTCAACAACATGTTCAAAAAAAACCACCCTCCCAGATAGAAAAGAGGATTCTAGGAACATACCATGCGTGTTTTAAAATCCTGTGTTAGGATGAGAAAGAACAAGTGTAGCGTCTCGCCGAGGACGCAGAAACCTGTAGGGTCCTCGCACTTTGGGCACTGCAAATGAAACACACTAGATACATTAGGAAGAAAAATGCAT
This sequence comes from Triticum aestivum, assembly GCF_018294505.1. Classification (NCBI taxonomy): domain Eukaryota; kingdom Viridiplantae; phylum Streptophyta; class Magnoliopsida; order Poales; family Poaceae; genus Triticum; species Triticum aestivum. The sequence continues at coordinate 408,958,612 of NC_057795.1, forward strand.
CAACGGCAGCGACTGCCATCCTAGGATTACCCGCGGCCAAGGGACTAGGATTTATCGGGGATGGATGAAGAATTCGTACATGGTTCGCCATGAGAAAAACCTATGCAATCGCCGAGAGAGGGTTTTCTCTAAAGAAGTAGGCAAGGGAGAAGGGGAATCAGGCCTAGTGAAATACTGCTGCTTCGTCCGTCCAGCTTAATGCTAAAGCTGGAAAGGTGGTTTTTTTTGTGATTTGACGGCTCATTGGGCATTACTATGGCGCTACGACCGAGGTGAGTCTACCGTGCAGTTGTGCACTCTAATTTGGTGCATGGCATGTGCACCCCGTTGCCGGATGCCCCGCATATCAGCGAAAGGAAGTAGAAAGGCATGAGTAACTAGTTACACATAAATATATTTTTGACAGAGAGATGCTCCCTTTGTAAAGAAATATAAAAATCTTTTATATCACAACTTTATACATAAGAAAAATCAAGGGGAATCTATATAACATAATATGGGGGTTAGGCTGAGAATATAGTACTCAGACAGGCTCATGATTCTGGACTTTGGGACATAGGCTGGTGGGCCTGCATGTTTGGGGGGCCATGTGTTCTAACTCAGCGCATTTCATATTGCAAGCGACCGGTATGGCGCTGGTTTTAGATGTTGTCGCAAGGCGAATACAGAAAAATAAATAAAGCACGACAGATGTTAGAATGAAACTAATGATAGTTCCTAACCAAAAGTCAGAGTTGCAATTCTTTCATGATATCCTATGTGATAAATAATACTATCGTGCTACTTATACACACATGACACTTGTTTCACCATGCATATTATTACATCAAAAGCTCTCGGAGGATAGATCAGTTCGGCAGTTGTTTGCTTCTACTGAAGAATTTAAAAGTTGATTTGGACTAGCTCTCCTTGCCGAGAAAGTTCGATTTTGACATCATCCCCTACCGCAAGATTTGATAGATTTTTGAACCTTGACCATCCTTCATCATCAATCATCATGCGACCATCCTTTGTACTTATGATATATTGAGCAGGTTCATTCACACCAAGGTTGCGCATGGTAAGAGAAACTTGCCACGGTCGCCCGGATTATTGAATGACATACACAAAAATTTAGATCAACATAGTGAATCATGTGAAACAACATGGAAAAAAAAAGAACAAAGCACTTGGGCGGCCAATGCTTACCAAGAAGGTGGAGATGTCGGTTTTTGTAAGGACTTTGGTATATGCAGTGTGAACTGTGGCCCAGTCTATTGCCGGTACAACTGCTGGTTCCGTTGTTGCTGCATGGGTCGAAGCATATGCAAGTGCAACTTCATGTGTTGGTGCAGGTGCCGAAGCCATTGCTGGTGCCCGTGCTGGTGCGACTAGTAGTGCAGCTACTACTGCCAGAGATGGTGCTCCTTGTGGAGCTGGTGCCGGTGTCGGAGCAGGTGCCCGTGTCAGTGCCAGATCCTCCGGTAGATAAGCCTGATCCGCTGACGCGGTCGGTGCCCAATCCTCTGGTGGATCGGACTGAGTTGTTGCCGCTGTCAGTGCTAGAGCGAGTGTTGTCTGAGAAGGTGCCGGTGCTCGATCCGATGCTGAAGGTGGTACCGATGTGCGAGACAGCAACGGTCGTCTCTAGTCTGCTATGATTTCATACTTCAGCTTTCTAACTTCACTAGGCTCCGTGAACTTGATCCAGTCTTTTCCTTCACTTCTATTAAACGCCGGAAGGAGTAATTGTGGTGTGTTTGTTAAACCAAACTCTACTTCAACATAGGGCTTCAGATTGTACTTAGACAATAGACTGGTCCTATTGTGTTCAGTAATATAAGCGATGGACTGTGCTTTCATTACTCACACGACATAAGAAGTGAAACCTGCAAAAATAAGCATCATAGAGCAAACCAAACGGTTTATTCTGTAACAAATGTGACATGGCAAAACATGCATCATAAAATTGCAGCAAAAGTAAGAAAACATGACAGTAAATCAATAAGATTTAGACAATAAATCAATAAGATTTACTTGATGTGACATGAGTGAATCCTTACTAGGAAATCACTATGTTCAAGTTCTAAAATGAAGGTTGATCATCCAATTACGGGTGGCATGCAGGGCCCCTGCTTACTCCCACAAGCAGGATAGTCCAAAGGTCGTGACAAATCGTATGGACCGAACATCCATGGGACTAGAAATCCTGGTGGGTGCGATAAACCCTGCAATGCATACAGATATTGGAGTGTAACCATAATTGATAAACCGTGCTCACAAAAAAGATGATCTGAATACTTCAAAATATAGGTGAAGAAGGAGACCAGGTCAGGAAGCCGCAGCTCATTGAAGTCGACGGGGTGGTCGAACGGGTTTAGCACGACGGCCGGCATGGTCGCACTGGCATGATGGTAGGCATCACAAAGCCGCAACATGTGTGTGGCAACATGGTCCACCAAGTGGTTGAGGCGTTCCTCGACCTCGTAACGGTCGGCCCACTCGCGCTCCAGCCGGCTCGCCTGACCGCCTATCATACCTCTCGCTTTCTGCAGCAACACCGCATACACCTCGAGCATCTTTGTGGTGGACGCCTGCTGCTTTTTAAGCTCCGTGAACTCCTACACATAAAGGAGGAGCGTGGCACTCCTCTCCTCCTTGAGCTCACGGAGCTCCGCATCCTTGGCCCTGAGCTCCGCATCCATGGCCTGGAGCTCCTGTGTCAGGCGCCTCACCTTAGACTCCGTGATCTGGTGCACTGCCATGGAACCAGGTAGAAGCAATGGGGAGAGGAAGCAAAGGGGACAAAACAACTGAAAGGTAATGCAATCTACTGGAAGTCAGAGGGAACCAGCCGAGGAGCGGGGTGAATCTTTTGGTTTTCACCATGGGAAAACACCAATCGACGACTTTTCACATCAGGGGCAGTGGGTTTTACAAGCGGAGTCATCATGACTAATTGTTGCCGCGCTTGATCCCGTCAATCAAAAAATAAAAATCCTGCCGCGCCTACCGCACCCAAAGACCAGAGCAATGCCACGGTGGATATTTAAATTTACCTACCAGCAAGGAGAGAAAAAAGGGGTGAAAAAACAAATGTGGTGGCAGCCTAGCTAATCGGTCGCACTAGCCCAACTAGCTAGCCATCGTGCTTCACTGATGCACTCAGCTTTAACGACTCATTTACTTGCTTCGGCGCTACGACCGAGGAGGACCTAGAAAATGTGCGGTAGGGCGTCCCACGTCTCAGCAAGGAAGAAAATGTGCGTGCACCACCCGGGAGGATCCTGAAATCACGCGGTAGGGCATCCCATGTGTCGGCAAGGAAGAAAATATGCGTGCACTACCCGGGAGGACCTAGAAAGCGCGTGGTAGGGTGTGCCATGTCTCGGCATGGAGGAAAAATGTGCGTGTAAAAATATACTATATCAGACGTACTACCTATGGTTCGACCTCGAGACCCAACCAGTTGGTCAAAAACATCCCACTAGCCACACAACTTCATCATACTAACGTGGCACAGAGGATGGGTGTGGTTAGCTCCGTCTTGACCAGCCACAACGTCTCTTGTCATTCTAGGCAGTTCTTCTATGTTCCAAGCACTTTTTAGTTATAATACCACCACAGCAAGCTTGCACTGCTCTTCGTGTGTGCCTGTGCATCTAAAGGTTAGACGATGGAGAGGAGAGAGGTCGCAGACATGGGACCCACCGGTAAGTGAGTCAACGGTCATGCACCTGTTGACGAGCCACTCCCTCTACTCTACTCAATGTTGTATAAAATCAAGTTATCCAACAAAGCCCACAACCGTTGCTATTTCAGGCTATCAACTTATGCTTTGTAGTCCAGGTTGCCAGTTCGAATCTTGTCTTCCAGATTTGTTAGTTTTAGGTCCACATTTGATCAATGACAAGTGGGACCCCCATGTGTTTTTCCAATATTTCAGTGTAAGATGGTTTTTTTTTGCACAAACACTTTGCGCGGTTAGACAAGTTACAGCATCACTTACACGTATTTTGCACGTTTAGGAACAAAAATGACAGCGGCATAGAATATCACATCCACCCCGCAGCTTAGATGCTATGGTGATATGAGTTTTTACGTCGTTGGATCTAAGATCCAATGGCTTGGGAGTAGTCTTTGTAATCATGCACAATTTCCAAACTCTCCAAGTTTTTTTTGCAAATAAAACATTCAGATCGCATGTGTGCTGCTGCATCTTGGATCCAACGGCTCCTAGTACCTCATATTAGGTGCTCCCCGTAGCTTAATTAGCCGCTACGGTGATACAAGCATCTAGGTCCTATGATCTGTGATCAGATGCCACATGCGTAGTACTCATACTTTCTGCACAATTCCCAAACTCTTTGAGGCCTATATTGCAAAAACATTCAAACCTCCTACTACGAGCCGTTAGATCTCCCGGGAACTCGTATCACCATAGAATCTATGGTGTGGGAGCACATCATATTCTCCCGTGCGAGGAAACATCAGGTGCTCTCACAGCTTGGTTGCTACGGTGATACGAGCTTCGAGGTCATTCGATCTGAGATCCAATGGCATCTGAGCAGTCTTTGTGCTTGTGAGCAGTGGCCGGACTCTTTGGGGGCTTTTCTGCAAAAAAACATTTGAACCACCAAGGAGTTGTTGGATCACAAATCCAACGGCTCCGAAGAGCTTGTATCACCAAAGCATCTAAGGTGTGGTAGCACATGGTATTCTTACATACAGTAGAATATGAGGCTCTTCTTCATCTTAGATGTTACGGTGATACGAGCTTCGAGGTCATTGGATATGGCATCCAAGGGCATCTGAGTAGTTTTTGTACAAATTGTGTGCAATTCTGAAACTCATTAAGGTTTCCTATAAAAATATTAAGACATCCTGTGAGCTGCTATAACTCAGATCTACAAGCTCCAAGGAACTTGTATTAGCATATAGCATCTAAGGTGTGGGGGCACATGATATTGTCCCGGGGAGGGGGTGCATAACCAATCTGTGTTTGGGAGGGTGGGGACAAATATAATGTTCAAAAAATATAATTTAAACAATCCTAAACAGAGCTTCACAATTTTATCTAAGGTCGAGGGGTTGACCCTCGACAATCTACATAGCTCCTGCCCATGCAAGAGGTGTAGTGCGAGCGTCTATGTGTGAGAGAGACGACGCAATAAAGCAAGCTCAATCGAGTCATTTATAGAGGGAGAGATAGAGGAAGTGTGGCCTAGAGTACACTCGAATGTTAAAGGCAATACACTGAGATATCGTGCGGCGAAGCCATGGTGAGGGCTGGAGGGAGATAGTTACCGAGAGAGTGGCCGATATAGACTTTATGTATGCGCACACGGTGAAGATGTTTTACAAAGGCAACACATGTGTCTTGAGAGAGAGAGGGAGCGTTTGTCATGGAGGGTACGACGAGGTTGTGTGTAAGAAATACATTTGTTGAGAGTGTGAGGGCGGGAATGACATAAATGGAGATAGAAACGTGAAGAGCAATAATGAGCTCGCGTGTGTCGAATACCAATAGCTCTATTAACAAAGAAATGAACATCAATCGATACATGAAGTGTGTGTGTGTGTGGGCACGGGGGGGGGGGGGGTCGATGGGAGAGACCTAAACACAACATTTGCATGTATGTAGTGCTAGACTTAATATTCATGTTTCGGTTTCTTGTGCATTTTAAATATTGAATTGAGGACCATGCATGGCTTACATTTTTTTCCCTTCGTTCCTAAATATTTTTCTTTTTAGAGATTTCAAATGGACTACCACATATGGATGTATATAGACATATTTTAGAGTGTAGATTCACTCATTTTGCTCCGTATGTAGTCACTTGTTGATATCTCTGAAAGACAAATATTTAGAAACAGAGGGAGTATTTTTCAATTCGTGTCATACATGCATGGTCTGGAAAAATAGATGCACCATACTTACTGGATTGTTGTTTTCTTCGCGCGCGCGTGTGTGTGTGTGTGGTCATATGTTTCATACATACAAAGTTTTCTCACCACCATACCGTTCATCTTTTAAATTTGAATTTGCAATGAAAAACTTACTGGGGATACCATGAAATGTGAAATCCACGTTGAGATCATTATATCACAAACTCACTCTAATTCAAGAACTCGTCAGAAATCAATTACCGTGCCTTTTGGAATGACGAGTAATTTGCAAGGAAAATACGAGCATTGTAATAAATATAGATTCGTTCGCCAATTTAAAAGATTCCTTTCGTATTCTCGAATGGTAGCACCCGACGGCATACCAGCCAGGCCTGCTCTCATGTTGATCCTAAAAAATGGGCTTGTGTCCTTCTGGTGGCGTGAGTGGTATGCACATTAGCCAACCCCAACCACTCGAGCCTCTGTGTTTCGAGTTGAAATATCTGGCAACGAGAATTCCAGCTCTAGAAAATTCCCCTCATGTCCCAGTCCGTAATGACTACCGATGAACAAAGGAGGGATGCTTTAGTAACTAGACAACATTACCTACCGTGTCGAGCACGGTTCAATTCCCTTGGTCGCTGCTGCCCAAGGTCACCCCTCAACTCCATTGCCTAGTACTAATAGGAGTACTACACTAGGATGAGCATAGAATTGAGCCCCTTTTGTTTGTGCCTAGTACTAGAGTTAATGTATCAGACAATGCACTGGTACGGAGGGATTATCCTTTTTTTACTATAAATAGTAGGGTAAAACCCCACTGTAACTTTTATTAAATTAAATTAAATAAATAGAGTGTTGTCTCATGGGCTTGAGGGATTATCCTTTTACTCTGCATATATAACTTGTCTAAAGTCTAATAAGGAAAATGTTTGACCAAATCCTTTCTTAAGAAATATTAACATCTACAACAGTAAAGATGTACCACTTGATTTTTTTTGCATGATGCAGGTTATGATATTGTTTCGAATCCTGGATTTTAAATTTCAGAAAATCCAAAAGTGACCTGAAATTCATGAAACTAAGCATGGTCTCGTGATATGGCACAAATATGTTGTCGTATTTTTTTGATCAATTTGAGACAAGTTGCTTACGAAAAGTTGCACAAATGAAGAGACAAGGTATCTTGGAACAAAGACATGTCATGTTAATGCAAACACTTTCACTATTCAAACCATGGGCGTTTACATGTCGCCAGAAGTCCCGCTTCTCATCGGTAGGTGCCGTCTAAGCAAGCGTGTGAGTCAACAGGAGGCGTGCAAGCAGCCGATGCGCTGGCTGACTGGGAGGCGTGTGAGCAGGCCGCTACGCAGGCACACCGGGAGGCAAGCCCTTTGACCAGACTCCCCCGCCCACCTTCGTCCCAACTACCCCCACTTTTAATGGAGCCAGCGTCGTAGTTTAAAATCACCCCTGCACTTCTCGGTATCCCTACAATCTTCTCTCTTCCTCCCCGATTCTCCTGTCATCTACCTCCAACCAGCCTGACCTAACCGTACGCCATGCCGCATCACAATGGTCTTCCCTTAGTCTTCCAGTTTTCTGAGGAAGACACCCAGACGGAGTCTTAATAACATAAGGCGCTTTGGGGCGAGCTTGAACTGGCCTTGTGGGAAGATGTCGCGCCTGTCCCCGCTCCCGTTCCAGCTCCCGTCGCCCCGACTGAGCCAGCGCTAATCCCCGTGGCATTGATGGGCTAGGAGTCGCACATTGTCGCCAAGATTGATGCCAGGGGGTTTCACAAGGTCCCCGTCGACTTTCATGCACCCACGCACCTGCCAGCGCATGCGCCTACGCGCGCACTAACGCGCATGCTCGAGCCGGTGCTCGTTCACCTGCCAGTGCATGCGCCTATGCATGCATTAACGCTGTAACATCCCAAAATTTTCCAAATTTTGGAATGTTAATAATAAGATATTATTGAGTGAATTGCTATGATTTTCATGGGAAATTAAAACCTTTTGATTCTTGTTTCAAATATTTCAATCCAATTGCTTTTCTTTTGGACACCTATAAAATATTTTGAAACCACAAATAAAAATGGAGTGAGAATAAAATGACTTTCTCAAAATGTGGTGGAAGAATATTTTATGTGAAGTTCTTTGAATATTTGGAGTTCCATTTGAATTGGATCATATTTGGAGTATCAGTGTCATTTAAATATTTCTAGATTATTCAAATAAAATATGAGAGGAGATAATATGACTTCCCCGAAACTATTATTTATTTCTTGGTCACTTTGGGTATTCATAAAACCCCAAGTTTGTGCACAGAAATAATTTTATCACCTTTTGAAAGTACTGTTCCTAGACTCTAAGTAGTAACTTCGTAAATGTGAACATTTTAATTCCTGTTGTAAATAAACTTTTTAAGCAGCAAAAAAACAAGGGGTTAATTAGTTAATTATGTTCTAGACCAAATTGGGCCAAGCCCATGTAACTCCAACAGGCCAACATCTCCACACACGTACAGGAGGGCTTCTTCCTCCTCGCGTTCACCCCAGAAGGCTGACATGGCGTACAGTGGCTGCATCCCAACGCTTCCCTTCCCTTCCCCGCACCCACTAACCTCCAGAACCGGTTCCCCTCGCCTCCCACGACCCCTCCCCTTCGGTAGTGCGCCTTAAGACACCCCCTAATGGCCATTAGAGCTCGAGGAAACTGCTGCTTTTACTGCCGCCATTAACACCCATGAAACCGCTCGATTCCGACCTCCATTGCTCCTATAAAAGGTACCCCGAGGAGAGCCTCGAAGCCACTTACTAGCCCCATCCAAAACCCCTCTCTGAAACTCCCTCTTCTGCGAGCAATTGCTCGCCGAAGTTAAGCGGTTCTGCCGCTGTCCGCGGACGTTTGCGACGCCGTCGAGGTGAGATAGACCAGATCCCTACTCCAATCTTTGTATATTTATGTTTCCCATCTTCCTCACATGTCATCCCTTCTGTTTGTCTAGCCGGAGCGCATTCCCCATGGCGCACGCCACCGGCCAGAGTTCGGTGCAACTCCGGCCGCCTCCCATCTCCACCACAGAACAAGGCCGAGGCTGTAACCTTGCCAAATGGACTTCCCTCGAGTTGCTCTACGTTGTTCATACAATCGTTGACACCGGAGACTTCTCTTCTCCAACTCCGGCGATACTCCGGCGATATAGCCGCCAAACTCCGGTGAGCATCCAAAACCTTCCTGTTTCTAATTACAAAACGGTACCCTCCAATAGCAGCGCGACACGTGGCAGATTAATTTTATTTCCGTAATTCATTTTCAGATTTTTATCCAAACTTCTAAATATCGTGTCTCTCAAACCGTATGTCCGATTTTAACAAATAAGATATCCCCGGATTCGTTGGAACATCTAGTTTATTTTGAAATTCTGAAATTTCACTTTTGGGCAAACTAAAATTTAATTTTGATTTAAATACTAATTTAAGTATTTTTGCTATATCTTTTAATCTATAATTCATATGAAAATGTTTAATATATGAAAATTTGTCTTTGGAACCATACCAATCTGCTAGAACTCATAGATTAATGTTTTCAGCAAGGTTTAGTTGCTGTTTTAGGCCAACACCCTAACTCTGACCTTCGTTGATCATCGATTAACCAACTCATCAAACTAAAATTGTTTCATTGTTAAAAACCATTAGATAGATCCCTAGAAACCTCTCTGGTCATATGCCATCACTATACAAATTTAGACTTAGGAAATGTTACATAAATTTTGTAACATAAACCTTATGCCATCAACTCCATCTATCATTTTCATTGGACCCAAGTCAAATATTCCAAACAAACCCATTATAGACTTTGTCATAGAACCTTGCCTCACAACCCTTCAACCATGATCCTAACTTGTATCCATTTGATTCAACCGTGGAATATGATTTATGTCATATTTTCAATCAAGCCAACTTGATCCATCTCAACCCTGCCACGCCATAGTAACTAGCTTAATAATAGTAATAACTAAATAATTGTATTGTTAATTGTATCTTTTATTTGGATGTCGTCTTGCTCGTGTTAAAGTACTTTATTTATCGCTAGATATATCGTAACGAGAAGGCGAGACGACAATGAGTAGAATATTTCATCTTCAAGAATTCACGCAAGTTGCAAATTGATCATGCTTCGACCTATATTTTCATACTATGCATATCTCTTTAAATTTTAATGCTATGCATCTTTTATAAAGGTTTTACAAAGTATTATTTATAGCTAGAGTCATAGGTTCAAGACTGACCACCATGCTTGGCCACGCTTGCACAAAATGGGTGGGATGAAAACAAAACTTATTTTAAACCTTTAATCTTGCTCTCTTTTTGGAGCAACGTTTGTGAAACTATTTTGAAAAGAAAAATTATTTATATATTATTTTACATCTACTCCCTGGGTGGAATGGTATTGACGGGAGCGTCTACAAGTGATTGCGCCCATCGGGGTCTTGCAGTGAATGTGCCTGACTGGGGTCTTGCACACAGGTTTTTGGTGGGGACCGCCGTCCAGGGGAATGAGATCTTCCAAGTATAGTTTGATGTAGCTTTCAGTACAGCCACATGCTACTATGGGCTCTGGCTTAGCTTAGTACTAACGGGAAACCCTTACCTCAGGACCGCCATCGGAGAGGGGATTTCATTGCCTAAGTTGCGGGCAGCTTGGTCAGGTATAGGGGGCTGTTACGGAAAGGCTTTGTCACAATCTCCTCCTAGTCGTACACCCAAGTGTGTAATGATAAACGGGGTTGATTGTGTCATATGGGGAACGTGTACGACCTTTGCAGAGGGTTTAACCTAATCGATTAGCCGTGCCCCCGGTTACGGGCAATTTTGAGCAACTGAAGACTTGGACTGAAGAAGAATCTCCCCTCTCTTTTCTAAAAATCTGTTTTAAGGGTTAAAGTTGAGGAATGAGCATAGTGAATGTGTTTCACTTCAACCTTATGTATATTTTAAAACTATTTTGAAGAATGAGCACTGGTGCGTATATCCAAGTGTCTCACTCCTACCTTTTATACAAAAAAAACTATTTCTATTTCAAAAGAAGTTTACAAAATTTACTATAGGAGAAAATTGGCTTTATGCAAAGGAAACCTCCATCAATACTTACCCTGCATATATAATCTGTTATACTTTCCTTTGCAACTTGCGAGTACATTCCACGTACTCATCTGCACATGTCATGTGCAGACCTCGACAAATTAAGAGACGATAGGATTATAGTCTACACTCAACGAGCCCAGTGGCGTTGATGGAGCCTAACTTAGTGACTACGTATAATTCCGCTGTATTATCTGCCAACTTGAGCTGTGTCTAAGGTATGATTATATATATATATATATATATATATATATATATATATATATATATATATATATATATATATGGATCTACCATTGTAGTAGAATGATGTATGTCTTACTGATATTCATTTTTGTTATTGTCTGTGCTAGCTATGATCCAGGGATAGCACAGTAAGCACAGAGACTTGGATTCTACCAAATCTGGGTTGTTACAAACCCGCGCGCCCGTGGCGGTGCCCGTGCACACGAATGTCTCCGCCGCGCCGTTGCCAGCGCCTGACCCCGCACGGGTGCTAGTGCCCCCCTCAGTGGAATGGATCGACGTCGTTGACCGCTTCCTTGCACCAACGCCAGTCACCTCCTCCAGCCAGTTGACTCGCTCCTGGAGACCGAAGTCCAGAACATTTTTGCCTTCCTTGAAGCGAGGGTCAACATCCAGGAGTACGCCAACAACGGCGCAAGACACCGCCATTGTCGTCGGTCAATGGCCCGATGACACACATAGCACTGCAGAGGAGCCGCTTCCCACCGCAAGACGCCCCCGCCATCACCGCGTAATCTAAAATTGCCATGAAAAACGTTCAGATTGCCATGCTTAAAATCCGAACGTTTGGGATTTATCATTTCCGTTTATTTTAGTTTGGTTGTTGTATGGATGTAAAGTCAGAGTTAGACTGAATGAAATCTATGGTTTCATTGATTGAATGTTCTGCTAGAGCCGTATCAAATTAAATATAAAATGTCATCAAACCACATGTATTCCTTCTCATCGCAAACATTTCATATTGAATACCACATCAATTCCAAAAAATTTAGGGAAGTCAATTCCATATACTTGTAGGGCGCGACCGGTGCCCTTGTTCGAGCACTAGGTGATACATCTATTTATCCACGCATTTAATTATTATGGAGTAATAGATAAATAGTACTCCCTCTGTCCCAAAATAAGTGACTCAACTTTGTACTGACTTTAGTACAAAGCTAGTACAAAGTTGGGTCACTTATTTCGGGACGAAGGGAGTACTACAACTAGCCTAACTTGTCTGTCATGGTCACTTTTGTTCCTAAACTTGTTACATGTATAATACTAGTAGTACATGAAACTAGTGTCGTAACTTGTGAACGCATCCAGATATCGTAAACGGCAACATCGCCCGCGCGTTCTTCGTGTTTGATCATGCGTCTAAATGTAGAAGGGGAGGAGAGAGAGAGAGAGCAGACATGGAACCCATCAGTAAGTGAAGGCGAATAGTATGTGCTAGCGAGCTGATCCCACTAATGTACTTAAATTAATATTAAAACATGTTATCCATTAAATATGTTGTGGTAATATAGAAACATTATATCAACAAATTGGGGTACAACAAACATTGCTACTATGTTGCCTATTGACGTGCGGCTTGAAGGACCTGGACGCATGTTCGATCCTCGTCCTTTTTCATTTTTAATTTATATATGGGTCCAATACTTTGTAGCACTTTAATTTGTGGGTCGAAATTTGTTCCTTTACAGGTGGACTATTAGTGTGTAGTTTGTAGCTTATTCGTAATAATTAAAGAGAACAACGGAGATTTTTGCAAAAGTACCATGGTGCGACATGGAAGGTGAGAAAGGATGTGCGAGAGAGCGGTGACCGAGCCAGGGGGAAATCAATTGGGAGAGGTGCGGGGGTTCCAACGGTGTTTGTAGTAGTTGTGGGCCGAATGCTACGAAAATATAATCTAAACCCACTGGAATAAGTGCCTTCACAAATTAATCCAAGGTTGTAGTCCCCCTCGCAATGTAAATAGCTCCGACTCTGCGAGGGATGGAGAGGTAGCTTCAATGTGTGGAAGATACAACATGAGAAAGCAAGGTCAATCGAGACACAGATAGATAGAAACAAAGTGAGTGTGGTCCGACATTCGTTCAATATATATATATATATATATATATATATATATATATATATATGCTTTGGAGAGATATTGTCCGATTGAGCTTTTGGGAAGGGTGAGGATTGTAAGATAGAGCTTCAGAGATGATCCAGTCACAGACATGTAGATATATTTTGTGCGTGGTAGGAAGCAAGGTCAATCGATACATATATAAATGGAGAGAGATTGAGCGAGTGTGGATCGTCATGCGATCGAAAGATAGACAATGTGCGTGAGAGAGTATACAATATGAATATGTCTAATTGGGCTCAAACATGGAGATATATCGTTTGTGTCTGAGAAAGAGCAAGGTCAATCGAGACATAATACATACATACATACAAACAAACATACATACAGACACACACATATATATATGTATATATATATATATATATATAATAACACCCCTTAAGACCTTATTCTACTAACACCCCGCGTTATTCTGCTAACACTTTAGCACTGCTCTACGAAACCAAACTGCAGACGATCTACCCCGCAAGGATTAAAAAACCCACACCCACCCCAACCCACCTTCTTCCCCCGTGACTTCTACCCCGCACGACCCAATCCCCCCGGCACCAACCTCCCTCTTCCCGATCCCCACTTCCTACCTCCGCCGGTGCTGCCCCACCGCGCCTCGCTACGCGCCACCGCCGCCTCCTAGTCGCCGGAGCTAGCGCCACGCGCCGCCGCGCCCAGGCACCCAGATCTGCCCCTTGCTTCCCACCCGCACCCACCCCACCTCTCTGTCGTGCTTCCCCTTCCTTCCCCATGCCCCGTAGCCTTCGTCCCTTCTCCTCCTCCCCCTCGCCGGCCATGGCGCGCCTCCCGACACACAAAAAGGGCCTCGCGCCCCCCGACCACCTCCCATCCCGGAGCCAGCGCCGGCCACCCGATCCAAACACCCGCCACATGCAGGCCGCCGCGATGCCGCATCGCTGGATCTGCCCATCTCGGACGACGACCTCCAGCTCCCTTCTCCTCATCCACCCCCAGAGACGAGCTTGACGACGGCCTCCCTAACCACCCCGTCGCCGGCCTTGCCTCAGGCTAGGACCCTTCTTCCTTCCCTTCCTTCCTACAGGCCCAGCCAGGGGTGAGGTCACCGTGCTCCAAGTCCATAGGCATCCGTGAGGAGGACGAAGCGTCTTGGACGCCAGCTTGCACACCCGTGCTCAACGAGAATTTGCAGCTCGCTCGCGAGTGACTCCCTACAATGACCACAACAGGGAGGTACCCCCTACTGCACCGATCTGGTCCCGACGAGGAGCCCCCCTCCCGTTTCTTCTCCGGCAGGGCGTCGGGCTGGGTCCTCGTCATGGCCTTGCCTGGATCTGGTGGGGTTGGGGTGTCCTCGCTTGTCCAGATGACGAATTCCTGCCGGTGAGCGAGCGCTCTGAACCTTCTTGTTTTTCTCTGTCAACTGCCTCGGCGGCGCCATGAAGTCCATTGTGTGAGCATAAGCCGCACACCAGCACCCCCCGAGCGGTCCAGTGTGTCGGTGCAAGCAGCCATGTGCACAAACGCGAGCAGTTCATGCAGGGTGGAGGTGTTGTTCGCCGCTGCCGACGCCATGGAAGAACAGTACCTGCACGTGCACAGTTAAGAAAGAGCTTATTTTGCTCTACCTTTTTTGTAGATTTTGGGTTGTGCACTTCTCCTCAGCCCCCGCTATACTGCAGTCCCGCATCTGCCATGGAGTAAACGCACTGCAACACCCGGACAACTGCGCTGCATGAACATCCTGGGCAAATTGCTCTCCTGGGTGTCCTTCGAAAGCAGCTGACACCTGATTCAATAGGAGCCCCGTGCAGTTCAGAAAAAGTTACCCCTTGCGTGCGTTCACAACAGTTTAAAGTGCAGTGGATGTGGTTCCTTTAGTGCTACAATGCAATTTTGTGTTTGTGTTTCTGTACTTCGCTATGATTTAGTATGTAAAAATAGGGAAAAGAAAAACCATGTAGTTCCTTACTCTCGACAACACAGTATAGATTCGACTTGTGTGCGGATTTGGAACATGAAAAGAATGCAGTTCCGGAAGGTTTGGTGCAGTGCAAAATCCACTACAAATTTGGAACATCAAACAAAAACCCATTTAAAAAACATGCAAAATGCAGTGCACTTGGTCTACCAAAAAGTCCACTACGAAAGGACTTTTTAGCACACACCTTTTAAAATATGCATTTAAAAAATCATGCAAATGCGGTGCACTTTGGTCTTGAAAAATTTCCACTGGAAAGGACTCCTCAGCACAGTCCATTACAAACAAAATGTATTTAAAAACATGCAAAAAATGCAGTGCACTTTGGTCTATAAAAAATTTCACCACGAAGGACTTTTCAGTACACTCGTTTTAAAATTAAAATGCATTTAAAAATCATGCAATGTAGTGTGCTTCGGTCTTGAAAAAAGTCCGCTACGAAAGACTTTCCATACAATCGATTTAAAACAAAATGCATTTAGAAAACATGCAGTTTGCTTGATTCTGATGCAGTGCGGTTTCCTCTATGAAGCAGTGCGTTCTTCTATCTAATGTGGTTTAGACGTCGATTTTGGTATTGCGAAAAACAGAGTGTCCGTATTTCGGTAAAATTGAAACTGCTCTTAAACCATAAGGAATTAAAGAGAGTGTTCTACATGAAAAGTTGCGCCTCGATGATATCCTTCCAACGATGTATCATTTGCATCATTCCGGCAACCGGATTGAAAAAAATTACAAAAAACGGCCGCTGCCACTCGTCGCCCATCGCACGATTTTCAAAATTAACTAAAAACCGTAAGGAATCTAAAAAACATTTCAATATATGAAAGTTGCGCCTCGTCCGTAGCTTTCCAACGACGTATCACACGGCTCGTTTCGACAAACAGTTAAAAAACTGGAGCGAAAACAGTACGGAAAATTTGAAATTTTTTGAAAAACAGAATTCCGCGATTTAATAAATTTGAAACTGCTCTTAAACCGTAACTAACTAGAGAAAATGATATATATGAAAAAGATGCGCCTCGATGATATCTTTCCAACGGTGTATCATTTGCTTCGTTCCGATGAGCGCTTTAGAAGAAATCGCGAAAAAACGCTCGATGCCACTCATCATGGGCCGCACCATTTTCAAAACTGCTCTTAAATCATGTGGAATCTCGAAAAGTGTTCAACATATCGAAGTTTCGCTAATCCATAGCTTTTCAATGGTATATTACACGCCTCATTCCGATAAACGGTTAAAAAACTAGAGCGAAAACAGTACCGAAAAAACAACGCGTGCAGTTTTTTCCGAGCGTGGGCCACCATGAGGTTGAAAGAGTGGGGGTGGCTTGGATGGACTGACCTAGATAGACAATCTGCGTGAGAGAGTATAGAGTGTGTGGATCGAGGCCCGAACAGGGAGATATATCATTTGTGTGTGAGAGAAAGCGAGGTTAATCGAGACTTAGATAAAGAGAGAGAGATTGAGCGAGTGTGGGCCATCGTGCGGAAGAAAGAGTGAGACACTCTCGAGAGAGTGACCTAGATAGACAATGTGTGTGCGTGCACAGGTCTAGATAGGCAATGCATGTATCTAGAGAGAGAGAAAGAGAGAGAGAGAGAGAGAGAGAGAGAGAGAGAGAGAGAGAGAGAGAGAGAGAGAGAGAGAGAGAGAGAGAGAGAGAGAGAGAGAGAGAGAGAGAGAGAGAGAGAGAGAGAGAGAGAGAGAGAGAGAGAGAGAGAGAGAGAGAGAGAGAGAGAGAGAGAGAGAGAGAGAGAGAGAGAGAGAGAGAGAGAGAGAGAGAGAGAGAGAGAGAGAGAGAGAGAGAGAGAGAGAGAGAGAGAGAGAGAGAGAGAGAGAGAGAGAGAGAGAGAGAGAGAGAGAGAGAGAGAGAGAGAGAGAGAGAGAGAGAGAGAGAGAGAGAGAGAGAGAGAGAGAGAGAGAGAGAGAGAGAGAGAGAGAGAGAGAGAGAGAGAGAGAGAGAGAGAGAGAGAGAGAGAGAGAGAGAGAGAGAGAGAGAGAGAGAGAGAGAGAGGTGGTAACAGAGTGGAAAAAGGGGGTTGTGTAAGTTGATAGGGTTAGAGATTGAAACATGGAGAGAAAGAATGAACGTGTGTTGGAAACCGACAATTTTTTAAAGTGGTTACGAGAGGAAGATTGATTGATACAGAAAGTATGTACCGTGTGTGCTGGGGGGTGGGGCTAAAAACAACATTTGAATGTAGATAGTACTAGACTTAATATCAATATTTCAATTTAGTGTACATTGTAAGATTTGAATTGAGGACCATGCACATGGCTTCTGTAATTATTTTGAATTCGTGCCATACTAGGTTTGGAAAAGTTGACATTGACTCAATTGTTGTGCTATTTTGTAGGTCATATGTTTGAATCCATCCAAAGTTTTCTCACTACCTTGGTGTTCATCTTATACATATGAATTGTATTAAAAAAAGTAGCATGGATACCGTGAAATGAAAAATCCACATAAGAATTGGAGATCGCTGTGTGACACACACTCTAATTCAAATAACTCCTCATTAATTAATTTATAGTATCTCATTTCGAATGACTAATTATTTGCAAGGAAAACACGGGCATAGTAATACAGACAGATTCATTTCCAAATGAAAGAAGATTCGTGTGCATTCTCAAATGTAGGCGCACCAGGCAGACCAGGGTCATGTTGTGGTGGTCACGCATGTTGTACGGACGCTAGCACCCAGCACCCAACCCCTCCCCCCTCCCCCCCAAAAAAAATAACAACTACAAAAAAAGTCCACACTTCAGATTGAAATATCTGACGGCCCCAATTCTAGCCCTGCAAAATCTCCCTTCTACACCGTCCCCTTCCGCGGCCAGAGCGCTCAAATCCTTAAGTCGCCGCCAACCCAAGCAAAGTTCGAATCGCCCCTCATCTCATCTCTTTCCCCACTTGTGTGTCAGACGATGACGATGAAGACGACGGTTGCGCTTCACCACCGCACTGGAGCTACCTTATCTACGTCCTCATCCACCGCACCGGGTGGTCCACCGACAACGTCGGCCACCGCAACCGACGTGCCTCACAAACACCGGCTTCCACCACATCAGGTGCGCTTCACTGATGCCATCTCCCATCTCATCGGGGCTACTTCACCGAGCACGTCTTCGCACCTCCACCCCCCAAGGCCATTGGGGCTTCACCAACGGCCTCGTCCACCGCATCGTACCGCTCCGCTACCGCTCAAGATCTGCATATGTGTGCGGCCAGCCAACGCCAGCACATCACCCTCAACAGCTCTGAAGTGACCCGCACTCTAGCTAGGCGAGCATGCCGGAACGTTGGCCCAAACTAGGTATCCACATATCACTCCCTTATGCATTGTTCCGATGATGTTTGGATATCCTTTTATTGCTCTCTTAGCTTACACGCCTATGCAACTCTGACTTTAACTCTTATTTCTTCTTTAGATATCATCTGAAACAAGCAAAACCATTTTTTAGCGAAGCATGACGGCGCTACGGGATCTGGTACACATCCTTTACACTGGTATAACCTTGTAAGTACATGTCCTCCGGTACAATAGCAAGGTCGATTCCTCTTATTTTATCAACCATTCGCCATGTCAAAAATGCAGAGGGGGGTGCATGGAGCACAAGGCCTGCACATCCAAGCAAGTGGTAACATGGAATTGTACACGGAACATCCCAAGCACAAGCAGAGCTATAGTGAGCCTGTACAACGAGCTAGCATAAGTCCCTGCATTTCATTTAATTCGTATTGGCATGCGTGTATGATTTGTGTGAAGTGGCGGATCCACGAATTCAAGTTACTAGGGACAAAATTTTAACTTAAAATATATGAAGGCACTTGCACTCCGGAAATCAACATAACTTGAGAAATGTGAAGCTACATGCACTTTGAAAACCAGCTAATGATCCAAAGTAGTTCCAGATTATAAACACTAAATGATGTAAGCACCAAAAAACACAAAATGCAACATTGTGCACAAGGACTACTAACACGGACTATACCTGCTTGAATTATTCATTCTCTGGCTGAAAATATCCAAGTGTAATTGCACCTATAACCAGTGCGAAAACTGCATATCAATATATCTATTTAGATGTGATGTACCTCCTCGTTCTGCATGCTGCTCTTGCAAGCTGCGACTGTCCATTTTACACAAGCTCGATACCATGCCCATGCTACCGCCGCTGCCTCCCACACAGGCTACACCCAGGGTTGGATCTTCATCTTCTTGTCCTTCCATTCACTTGAAGCCCGGTGGCCGACGTCCAACGAGGGTGTGAGGAAGTGCCGTGTCTGTCTGTCCAGCGGCGGCTAGGTTAGGAGTGAACGAAACTGGAGGCTGGAGCGAACGAATTGGGGATTTTTCCCGTTGTCTATCAATATGGGAGGCGCTTGTTTGGGTCGTGAGCCTGCTATAGGGCATGCCTTGCACTTACGTTATTGGTCCATCCAAATTGAAACGTTTTTCTTCATTTTTTACATTGCCTGCTCATGTGCTGGGACGAACAAAACTATCCTGGGCCAACCTGGACGACTCAAACTAGGTGCACACTTCCCAGCCACCTGAGGCGGCCGCCCATACCAGCCCCTACGGTGTCGCGCCCCTTCCGCGTTTATGATTGGGGTAGTAAAAATTATTCCGGTGCCTCTTTTGATTTACCCATAGAATGGTTGAATTGCTTGTTTCTATGAACTGAGTTTGCCAATAATGTGAAGGATGCCGGTCTTTTGATCCTATAGTCAGTGTGACGTGTGTTGCTACAACTAGTCTAACAACCCGTCCTCTGCTACTTCTTGAGCTTGCGTTGGTTTTTCCCTTGAAGAGGAAAGGGTGATGCAGAGTAGAGATAAGTATTTCCCTCAGTTTGAGAACCAAGGTACCAATCCAGTAGGAGACAATGCACAAATCACCGAATACATGTACAAAAAATCAAACAAACTTGCATGCAACGCGATAAAGGGGTTATCAATCCCTTCGCGGTTACCTGCAAAAGTGAGATCTGATAGAGATAGATAAACAATAAAGTAAATATTTTTGGTATTTTTGGGTTTATAGATCGGAAAGTAAAAGATTGCAAGAATAGTAGATTGGAAACTAAAATTGTAGATCAGAAACTTATATGATGGAAAAGAGACCCGAGAGCCATAGGTTTTGCTAGAGGCTTCTCTCAAGATAGAAAATAATACGGTGGGTGAAAAATTACTACCGAGCAATTGATAGAAAAGCGCAAAGTTATGATGATATGTAAGGCAATGATCATGAATATAGGCATCACGTCCGTGTCAAGTAGACCGAAACAATTCTGCATCTACTACTATTACTCCACACATCGACCGATATCCAGCATGCATCTAGAGTATTAAGTTCATAAAGAACGTAGTAATGCATTAAGTAAGATGACATGATGTAGAGGAATTAACTCAAACAATATGATGAAACCCCCATATTTTTATCCTCGATGGCAACAATACAATACGTGCCTGCTGCCCCTACTATCACTGGGAAAGGACACCACAAGATTGAACCCAAAGCTAAGTACTTCCCCCATTGCCAGAAAAACCAATCTAGTTGGCCAAACCAAACCAATAATTCGAAGAGACTTGCAAAGACATCAAATCATGCATATAAGAATTCAGAGAAGATTCAAATAATATTCATAGATAAGTCGATCATAAATCCACAATTCATCGGATCTCCGAAAACACACCGCAAAAAGTATTACATCGAATAGATCTCCAAGAACATCGAGGAGAACATGGTATTGAGAATCAAAGAGAGAGAAGTATCCATCTAGCTACTAGCTATGGACCCGTAGGTCTGAGGTAAACTACTCACGCTTCATCGGAAGGGCAATGGTGTTGATGTAGAAGCCCTCCATGATCGAATCCCCCTCCGGCAGGATGCCGGAAATGGCCCCTAGATGGGATCTCACGGGTACAGAAGGTTGCGGTGGTGGAAAAGTATTTTCGTGGATGCCTCTGGTGGTTTGGGCATATAAGAGTATATATAGGAGAAAGAATTAGGTCAGGAGACCAACAAGGGGCCCATAAGATAGGGGGCATTCCCTCCACCCTTGTGGCCGCCTTGTGACTCCTCCGACTTCAACTTCAAGTCTCTTGGTTTGGTTCTGGTCCAAGAAAGATCACTGTGAAAGTTTTATTCCGTTTGGACTCCGTTTGGTATTCCTTTTCTACGAAACTTTAAAATAGGGGAAAAACAGGAACTGGCACTGGGATCTAGGTTAATAGGTTAGTCCCAAAAATAATGTAAAATAGCATAATAATGCATATAAAACATCCAAAACAGATAGTAACAATCAAAAATTATAGATGTGTTGGAGACATATCAAGCATCCCCTAGCTTAATTCCTTCTCGTCCTCGAGTAGGTAAATGATAAAAACAGAATTTTGATGCGACATGAATGTTCAGATCCGAAAGATTCAAAACAAAAGTTTAATATTAACATAAAAACATTAATAATTCAAGCATACTAATAAAGCAATCATGTCTTCTCAAAAATAACATGGCCAAAGAAAGTTATCCCTACAAAATCAGATAGTCTGGCTATGCTCCATCTTCATCACACAAAATATTTAAATCATGCACAACCCCGACAAGCAATTGTTTCATACTTTTGATGTTCTCAAACTTTTTCAACTTTCACGCAATACATGAGCATGAGCCATGAATATAGCACTATAGGTGGAATAGAATATGGTGGTTGCGGAGAAGACAAAAAGAGGGAGATAGTCTCACATCAACTAGACGTATCAACGAGCTATGGAGATGCTCATCAATAGATATCAATGTGATTGAGTAGGGATTGCCAGGCAACGAATGCACTAGAGCAATAAGTTTATGAAAGCTTAAAAAGAAAACTAAGTGGGTGTGCATCCAACTCACTTGCTCACGAATACCTAGGGAAATTTGAGGAAGCCCATCATTGGAATATACAAGCCAAGTTCTATAATGAAAAATTCCCACTAGTATATGAAATTTATATCATATGAGACTCTCTATCATGAAGATCATGGTGCTACTTTGAATCTCAAGTGTGGAAAAAAGATAGTAACATTGCCCCTTCTCTCTTTTTCTCTCATTTTTTTGTTTGTGCCTTTCTCTTTTTTTTCGTCCGGAGTCTCAACACGACTTGTGGGGGAATCATAGTCTCCATCATCCTTTCCTCACTGGGATAATGCTCTAATAATGAAGATCATCAAACTTTTATTTACTTACAAATCAATAATTACAACTCGATACTTAGAACAAAATATGACTCTATATGAATGGCTCTGGCGGTGTACCGGGATCTGCAATGAATCAAGACTGACATGTATAAAAGAATTATGAAAGGTGGCTTTGCCACAAATACAATGTCAACTACATGATCATGCAAATCAATATGACAATGATGAAGCGTGTCATAATAAACGGAACGGTGGAAAGTTGCATGGCAATATATCTTGGAATGGCTATGGAAATGCCATAGTAGGTAGGTATGGTGGCTGCTTTGAGGGAGGTATATGGTGGTTGTATGGTACCAGCGAGAATTGCGCGACACAAGAGAGGCTAGCAATGGTGGAAGGGTGAGAGTGCGTATAATCCATGGACACAATATTACTCATAAAGAACTCACATACTTATTGCAAAAATCTATTAGTTATCAAAACGAAGTACTATGCGCATGCTCCTAGGGGAATAGATTGGTAGGAAAATAACATCGCTCGTCCCCGGTCGCCACTCATAAGGAAGACAATCAAAAAATAAATCATGCTCTGACTTCATCACATAATGGTTCACCATACGTGCATGCTACGGGAATCACAAACTTTAACACAAGTATCTCTCAAATTCACAACTACTCACTAGCATGACTCTAATATCACCATCTTCATATCTCAAAACAATCATAAAGAATAAAACTTCTCATAGTATTCAATGCACTTTATATGAAAGTTTTTATTATATCCATCTTGGATGCCTATCATATTAGGACTAAATTCATAACCAAAGCAAATTAACATGCTGTTTAAAGACTCTCAAAATAATATAAGTGAAGCATGAGTGTTCATCAATTTCTATAAAATAAAACCACCGTCGTGCTCTAAAATGATATAAGTGAAGCACTAGAGCAATATTGCCTAGCTCAAAAGATATAAGTGAAGCACATAGAGTTTTCTAACAAATCATGATTCATGCGTGTCCCTCTCAAAAGGTGTGTATAGAAAGGATGATTGTGTCAAACTAAAAAGCAAATAATCAAATCATACAAGACGCTCCAAGCAAAACACATATCATGTGGTGAATAAAAATATAGCCTCAAGTAAAGTTATCGATAGACAAAGACAAAAGAGGGGATGCCTTCCAGGGAATCCCCAAGCTTAGGCATTTGGTTGTCCTTGAATATTACCTTGGGGTGCCTTGGGCATCCCCAAGCTTAGGCTCTTGCCACTCCTTATTCCATAGTCCATCAAATCCTTACCCAAAACTTGAAAACTTCACAACACAAAACTCAACAGAAAATCTCATAAGCTTCGTTAGTATAATAAAATAAATCACCAATTTATGGTACTGTTGCAAACCCATTCTTTATTTAAATTGGTGTAATATCTACTATATTCCAACTTTTCCATGGTTCATACCCCCGATACAACCCATATATTCATCAAAATAAGCAAACAACACATAGAAAACAGAATCTGTCAAAAATAGAACAGTCTGTAGCAATCTGTAACTCTCGAATACTTCTGTAACTCCACAAATTCTGAAAAATTAGGAAAACCTGGGCAATTTGTGCACCAATCCAGAGCAAAAAGAATCAGATCAAAATCAAGTTTCAATAAAATCCAGAAAATTATTTACTGGGCGAAAAAGTTTCTGTTTTTCAGCCGGATCAAAACAACTATCACTGTAAGCTATCCCAAAGGTCTTACTTGGCACAAACACTAAATAAAACACAAACCCACATCTAACCAGAGGCTGGATGAATTATTCAAAGCAAAACAGGAACGAACATAAAATTGGGTTGCATCCCAACAAGCACTTTTCTTTAAAGCCTTTTTAGTTAGGCATTGATAATTTCAATGATGCTCACATAAAAGAGAAGAATTGAACAACAAAGAGAGCATCATAGAACATGTGACAAACACATCTAAGTCTAACATACTTCCAATTTATAGGCATTTTATAAGTAAACAAGTTATCAAGGCAAGCAAACATAGCAAGGAAGAAGAAAGAGACGATAGCAATGTCAACATGAAGAGAGGTAATTTAGTAACATGAAAATTTCTACAACCATATTTTCCTCTCTCATAATAATTACATGTAGGATCATAGGCAAATTCAACAATATAGCTATCACAAAACATATTCTCAACACGATCCACATGCATGCAAAGTTGTGAATCTTCCAAAATAGTGGGATCAATATTAACTAAAGTCATGACCTCTCAAAACCCAGTTTTATCAAAAAAAAGTATAAGATTGAACATTCTCCAAATATGTGGGATCTAAAGTTGACACTCTTCCAAACCCACTTTCAATATTGTTTCAAACATTATTATCAATCTCATTTCATCATGGGGCTTAAATAAATTTTCATGATCATAAGAAGAATCACCCCAATCATGATCATTGCAACGAATAGTGGACATAGCAAAACTAGCGTCCCCAAGCTTAGGGTTTTGCATATTATTAGCACAATTGACATTAATACTAATTTATAGTAAAATCATTGCAATCATGCTTTTTATTCAAGGAGCTGTCGTGAATCTCTTCATAAATTTCTTCATCACAATTTTCAGAATCATGAAT
The DNA here is from genome assembly GCF_018294505.1 of Triticum aestivum. Taxonomy (NCBI): domain Eukaryota; kingdom Viridiplantae; phylum Streptophyta; class Magnoliopsida; order Poales; family Poaceae; genus Triticum; species Triticum aestivum. The sequence continues at coordinate 408,983,545 of NC_057795.1, forward strand.
TTCAAGCAAAACTTCATAAAGATAATCTAGTGCACAAAAATCACTAGCAATCAGTTCATCATAATTGGATCTCTTAAAAAGATTAGCAAGTGGATGAGGATCCATAAACTTTTAGCAAGCAAAGATGCAAGCAAAAAGAAGGCACATGGTAACACAAGCGAACAAAAGATCGAACGGAAGAAGGGCGAAGAAAAGGGCAAATCTTTTCAAAAATCGTTTTAGAAGTGGGTGTTGGGGATATAACTACTGGTATGACCCGCCAAGAGGAGCCGGGTTATACTTACAAGCATTCTTGAAGGCAGAAGCTCAAGCTTGAAAACGGTGGCTTAGTAAAGGCCCAACGGCCCAAAGGTGACTTAAGGCCCGTAGTGTTAAACCACATTGACCATGTAACTTGTATTGTAAGGGAAGAAAGATTAAAGAGACCGAGCCGGATACAATCTATAAGCCGGCCGGGACTCTGTAGAGCCGCTGGGTGTCGACCTCGGTATATAAGGGGACGACCCGACAGCGGTTCAGGGTACGAAACAACTTCTCGAGAGCTAGGTCAAGCGATTCAGCTTCCTGGTTATTGAGACATACATAATCCCAATCACAACTAGACGTAGGCTTTTACCTTCATCATAAGGGGCCGAACTAGTATAAACCTTCTCATGTCTCTTGTCCCGATTAACCCCTTCAGGATTCCTAGTTGCGATGGCTCCACGACTAAGTCCTTCCACTAGTACATCTGACGTGAAGGGCGGCTTCATGGGGCCAGCGCACGGTGCATTTGAGTTCTTGAAGGGCAGCTTCGAAGGGCTCAAGGGATACGTTGTAGTCCGGATGACCAAGAGTCATCGCGACAAGCTCTACATCGACGACGCAGGCTGGGGCCCCGAGGCCGGCTCAATTGAGTACGGGTACCGGGTCCCCTTCGGCAGAATCCACGTCTTCATCAGCAAGATCGGCAAGCCGGGCCCTGAGCTGGACATCTGCAGCGACCTCGTCGAGACGGCTCAGCGTGCGAGACCCGCCCGGGCTCCGTAGGCTGTGAAGCGTGCCTTCATGGGATGCATCCACGGAGGGCTCTTTGAAGGGTCTGCCTCTAATGGTGAGGCGGCCATCTAGTCTGACGGAGAGTCGTCCACAGGTGAGACAGATTCATTGTACCAACTGCAGGATGGCGGGCTCGGCGACTGTTCCGATGGCAGCAGTATTCCAGATTGTCTTGAGCCGTCATACAGGGTCGGGATCTTCATGGCTGGAACCCAACCCATCCAGGACTCTGCAACTGCAGCAGCTGTAACCTCCGGGTCAGCAGCAGCCAGGGCAGGAGGTCCTGTGCACTCACCGGCCCAGGTGTTAATGGATCTCACCGACAAATTGACCACCCTGTTAACCGCCGTAGTCAGCCCGGCGGATCAAGCTAGTCATGATGCAGAGGTGGCACAGTTAAAGTTGGATATGGTGCAAGCTAAGGCGGACCTGGCGGCAGAGGATGCTAGGTTAAACGTAGAGTAGGTGGCTCTGGACGTTCAGGCTCAACAGATTCAGGCGCACGCTTTCCGGCTTGCGCAAGACCAGAACGCGGCTAATGAGGTCATGAGGAGAAGGCATCAGAAGACCAGTCTCGACTTCCCCCGGTTTATGACCCTCGGAACCTTTTTAACACGCCAGGAGCAGGGCCCAGTAACCCGACGTGGCTCATCCCGCAGACAGGCAACCCGCCATGGCTCCCTCCACACACAGGGCCAGACCATGTTGCGACACCCGGGGACGGAGCACCGTTTCAGTCTCCAGTGATGGGACCTCCCCATGTAAGCATGGCGCCACCTCAGTACGTACCAACCCCTCCGGGTCATTACTCCAACCCATTGGAAAACATGATAGTAGCAGCAACTCGATTGGCGGCTCTCCCAATTTATGGCGACTCTCCGACTGCGGTTGAAACCCGCCGGGTCAGGGAGCTTCTCCAGACGGCTTTAGTACAGCAGGAGGCGTACTCATACAGCCGGGACAGGATCCATTCGACCCCTCGTCCAAGCCAAAGCCCAAGTTACAGCAGGCACATGGAATCAGCGGCCGTATCAAGCAATGTTAGACGCCGTGACCAGCCAGGTGGTGGTAACCCGCCGCGTCATGAGGCTGCTAATTTGGCCGAACAAGAGAGACTGTGGCAAGAGGCCGAACGAGCGGTCGAACAAGTGGCTCAGTTGACGGCTTGTCAGCCATATCCGGTTTACCCGGCGACTTCTGTTGAGGCAGGTATAGCCACCCGGACTGGAGGAGTCCCGTGTCTATTACCGGCTATACGTAACGAGCGATTGCCCAAGGATTTTAAAGGACCAAGGAAGGTGCCGAATTACACCGCCGACTTATAGCCTGGGGCATGGATTGACAGCTATGAGATGGCTATGGAGCTGTTGGAGGTTTCTGACGCAGCAATGGCTAAGTATTTCACCATGATGTTGGATGGAACCGCCCGCACCTGGTTGAAAGGCCTGCCACCTAATTCGATCGGTTCATGGGCGGAGTTAAAGGCCCGGTTCATCCAGAACTTCAAAGACACGTGCAAGCAGCCCATGTAAATTGTGGACCTGACGAATTGTAAGCAGGAAGAGGGTGAGTCTACAACCCATTGGGTACGGTGGGTTAAAGCCATAATACATTCATCTGATAAGATGGATGTCGGCTCCGCAGTCTTAATGTTGGAGAAGAATTGCCATTTCTTACCTTTGAAACAAAAGCTGGGGCGGCTCAAACGTGATTGCAATGATATGGGCACGCTGATGGCGGCTCTGGTCAAGTATGCTGATTCTGATAGTACCAAGGATCCCGAGTCTGATGATGAGAAGGCAGGGAAGGGAAAGAGGAACGGCAACGGCAAGGGCTCTCAGCATAACCCGGCAAATCAAGGAGGTAACAAACGTAAGGCTGACGGTAGTTTGGATTTTGTGGCTAACACCAATGCACAAGGTCATAACCAACGGTGCAAGGGAAGGCCACCTCCTCGATCCGGCGGGGTCAGGACCCACGCTTGAGCAGTTATTGAATGAACCTTGTCCGAGACACGGTTCTAAGGAGAAGCCGGCTACACATTTGTGGAAGGATTGCACGATTATGAAGGCGTTCAAGAATTCCAACATGTTTGATGGTAACAATGGCCCGGGCGGCTCAGGTGGTGGCGACTTTCATGGCCCGGGCGGCGGGTCAAATCCCAATTTTCAGAATTCCCAGGGAAACCAAAGCGGATATAACCAACATGCTGGCCAGGGAAGTCAGCAGCAGCAGCAGGGTGGATACTAGAGCAATCCAAAGCAGCTGAACGGTGGGCAATATCATGTGTTTACCACTAGCTTGTGTAAACGGGACCAGAAGCTTCATAAGAGGGCCATGAATGCGGTTGAGCCGGCAACACCTCGTTACTTCAGATGGTCTGAGCAGCCTATCGTATGGAGTAGAGAGGATCACCCTCCCCGGGTTGACCATCCGGGTCACTTAGCCTTGGTCGTAGCCCCTCAAGTGGGTGGATACAAGTTCACCAAGGTGCTGATGGATGGAGGCAGCAATATCAATATCCTTTATTATGAGACCTTCCGTCGCATGGGTTTGACTGATAAGAGCCTTAAGAAATCCAACACGGTTTTCCATGGAGTTGTACCTGGTAAGTCGGTGTATCCAGTCGGCAAGATAGAGTTGGAGGTAGCATTTGGAGATGAATATGATTCCAGAGCTGAGAAGTTAACATTTGAAGTGGTGCATATCAAGAGCCCATAGCATGCTCTGTTTGGCCGGCCGGCTTATACCAAGTTCATGGCACGGCCGTGTTATGTGTACTTGCAGCTTAAAATGCCGGGTTATAAGGGAACCATTACGATGCATGGGAGCCGCAAGGTAGCTCTGGAATGCGAAGAAGGTGACACGGCTTATGCTAAGTCGGCCTGCGTGAAGGAAGAATTAAAGTTTTACAAGGACAATGTTGACCCGGCGGATATGACATCTTTGAAGAAGCCAACTACAGAGCATGAGCCGGTCATGAAATTTCAGTCGGCGCAGGAAACCAAGCTTGTCGATTTTGTCCCAGGCGACTTGTCTAAGAAGTTCAGTATCAGTGCTAATCTGGATCCCAAATAGGAAGGCGCGCTCATCGAGTTCATCCGTGAGAATCTGGACATTTTTGCATGGAAGCCATCTGACATGCCGGGTGTACCGAGAGAACTCGTTGAGCACACTCTTAATATCGATCCGAAGTTTAAACTGTTCAAGCATTTTCTTCGGCGGTTTAATGAGGAGAGAAGGAAAGCTATCGGTGAGGAAGTGGCCCGGCTCTTGGCGGCTGGGTTTATCATTGAGGTGTTTAATCCAGAGTGGCTGGCTAACCCGGTGCTCGTTCTTAAGAAAAACGGCACTTGGCGTATGTGTGTGGATTACACGGACTTAAACAAGGCATGTCCAGCTGATCCTTTTGCTCTCCCTCGTATTGATCAGATCATCGATGCTACGGCGGGTTGTGAGCATTTGAGCTTTCTGGATGCTTACTCTGGTTATCATCAGATCAAGATGGCTGTTAAGGACCAGGAGAAGACGGCGTTCATCACTCCGTTTGGAGCCTTCTGCTATGTTTCAATGCCTTTCGGGCTTAAGAGTGCCCAGGCGACTTACCAGCGATGCGTACAGAATTGTCTCCATGATCAGATTGGACGCAATGTTCATGCCTACGTGGACGACATAGTGGTTAAGTCCAGAGAGAAAGAGACCTTGGTCGATGATCTCAAGGAAACATTTGATAATCTGCAGGTCTACAAGATGATGCTTAACCCGTCCAAGTGTGTTTTTGGTGTGCCTGCAGGCAAGCTTTTGGGTTTTCTGGTTTCTAACAGAGGTATCGAAGCTAACCCAGAGAAGATCAAAGCCATCACCTCCCTGGCCAAGCCGGTGTGCATTAATGATGTCCAGCGTTTGGCGGGTCGTATCGCCGCCTTAAGCTGGTTCATAAGCCGGTTAGGGGAGAAAGCTATGCCGCTGTATCAGATGATGAAAAAGATGGATAACTTTACTTGGAATGATGCTGCCAATACTGCCTTTGAAGATCTGAAGAGGCAGTTGGCTGAGCCGCCGGTTCTTGCTGCTCCCATTTATAAGGAGCCCTTGCTCCTGTATGTAGCTGATAATACATGTGCTGTTAGTGTGGCTATTGTGGTGGAACGCAAGGAGGCTGGCAAGGAGTACCCGGTTCAGCGGCCGGTTTACTACATCAGTGAGGTGTTCATTGAGTCCAAGCAGCAATATCCGCATTGGCAGAAACTTGTGTATGGGGTGTTTATGGCCAGCCGGAAGCTTAAGCAATACTGCTTGGGCCATCCCATCACTGTGGTTAGTTGTGCCCCTTTGGGGGATATTATTCAGAACAGAGAGGCCACAGGGCGAGTTGCCAAATGGGCCATTGAGCTTGGGCCTCATGGTTTAAAATATGTGCCATGTACAGCTATTAAATCTCAAGCATTGGTGGATTTCATCAATGACTGGATAGAATTGCAGATGCCTGAGGAAAAGTCGGACAATACCTATTGGACAATTCATTTTGATGGGTCTAGGCAATTGGAAGGCTCGGGGGCTGGAGTTATCCTGGCTTCCCCTCGAGGTGATAAGTTCTGTTATGTACTCCGGTTGATGTTTCCTTGTACTAACAACGCAGCTGAGTATGAAGCATTACTACATGGTCTCCGGATGGCTAAAGAGATGAATTTAAGCCGGGTCAGGTGCTTCGGCGACTCAGATCTCGTGGCTCAGCATGTGTCAGGCAAGTGGGACTCAAAGGATCCCCTCATGGCGGCTTATCGCCGGGAGGTTGATGCAATTGCGGGGCACTTCAAGGGTTATCAGGTGGAGCACATTGACCGAAGAAAGAACGAGGCGGCTGACGCCTTAAGCCGGCTGGGATCTCAGCGTAAGCCGGTGCCGCCCAATATTTTCTTGGATGTTTTGTATAACCCTTCTGTCAAGTTACCTACAGAGGAAGATTTGGCTATTCCTGACCCTGAGGCACAGTTGGTGGCGGCTCTTCATATCATCCCAGATTGGACGGTGCCATATCTGGCTTATATGACACGGGGCGAGTTGCCTGAAGATGAAACCTTGGCCAGGCAGATAACTTGGCGGTCTAAATCCATGACGATTATCAATGGTGAGTTACATCATTGCAGTGTTACAAGGGCTTTTCAGCGTTGCATCTCTCCTGAAGAAGGCCAAGAAATTCTACGTGAGATTCATGAAGGGGATTGCGGTCATCACGCCGGGTCAAAATCTCTTGTGGCTAAGGCCTTTCGTCATGGGTTTTATTGGCTGACGGCTCATGCAGACACAGAGGACCTGGTCAGTAAATGTGATGGTTGTCAAAAGTTCTCAAGATGTGCTCATGTGCCGGCTCAAGAGTTGAGGATGATTCCAATTACTTGGCCATTTATAGTCCGGGGGCTTGACATGGTTGGGCCTTTCAAATGATCCAAAGATAAAAAGACTCACCTCTTAGTGGCGGTTGATAAGTTCAAAAAGTGGGTCGAGGCAGAGCCGGTCTGTAAGTGTGATGCAGCTACGGCGGTTCAATTCATGAAGAAGGTGATATTTTGCTTTGGTTTTCCACACAGCATTATAACTGACAATGGCACTAATCTGTCTAAAGGCGCCATGGAGTAGTTCTGTCAACGTGAGCATATCCGGCTTGATGTTTCATCAGTGGCTCACCCTCAATCCAATGGTCAAGCCGAGAGAGCCAATCAAGAGATCCTGAAAGGCATTAAACCCCGACTCTTTGTCCCTTTGCAACGGATGCCGAGTTGTTGGGTTGAGGAATTGCCTTCCGTGTTATAGAGAGTCAACACCACTCCTAACAGATCTACGGGTTATATGCCTTTCTTCATGGTCTACGGAGCTAAGGCGGTTCTCCCTAGTGACATCCGTCATGATTCACCTCGTGTGGCGGCTTATGTGGAGGAAGACAATGAACAAGCACGCTAGGATGCTCTTGATCTATTAGATGAACATCGGGACTTGGCAGCAGCTTGCTCGGTGATTTATCAACAGGACTTGCGCCGTTACCACAACCGCCGAGTTAAGACCAGATCTTTTCAGGAAGGTGATTTAGTGCTCCATCTCATCCAGGATCAAACTGATGCTCACAAGTTATCCCACCTTGGGAAGGGCCATTTGTGGTCAGCAAGAACTTGCACTACGGGTCATATTACCTTATTGACGTTCGAGAGCATAAAGACTCACGTAAGTCGGAGGAAGAGACCCGGCGGCCATGGAATATTGCTCATCTCCGGCCCTACTACACTTGAGCCATAGGCTCCGCTGATGTACATCCTTTTCTGGTGTATATATTATGATAAATAATAAAGCAGGACCTCTGTCCTTTTCCCTTTTTCACAAGGTAAATTTGTCATTTATTGTTATCATCTTTTTATCACATGATTGTTCGGGGGCGGGTCATATTTGATCCGGCTACGCCTGTTATGATCCGGCTTACGACTCTATTCGAATCTAGCTTTTCAAAATTAAGGTCACTACGGGGCTTCCTGTTCAAACATAGGTCGTATTCAAACCAAAGAGAACATAGATGTCGATACCCTTTTGATTGGCACACTGCCGAGCTCACTTGGGGGCTTCTTGATCGTATTCGAATCATAGCTTAACCCCATTTGGGAACCGACTTTGATCGTATTCGAATCAGAGTTGTTAAAAAACTCTCAAGGTCATTAGGGGGCTTCCTGTTCGTACATAGGTCGTATCCGAACCAAAGAGAACACAGCTGTCGGTACCCTCTTGATCGGTGCAATGTCAAAGCCATTGGGGGCTACACGATCGTATTCGAATCCTAGCTTAAACTCCTCTGGAACGGTTCACTGATCGTATTCGAATCAGTAACCTTGCCATTATTGTTACTCTTCCTTGATTTAAGCCCCATTGTTTGACTTCAGACTTTTTCTAAGGCTTACAGTTACAAACGTAATATCTATAACCCGACTCAATATTGACTACTGAACTGCCAGCCCATAAGCATCAAGGTATTTGCTGGGGGTCCAAAGTATCGGTCTTCATCTTTACCGGTCGAGTTATATGAACCGGTTGGGTCGGTGGAAATTTTTATCATAGTTGTGTTTTTCAAATCAGCTAATTTATGATTATTTTTGCTCACATTTTTGACATGCCTAAGTCGTTTATTTGAAGTACAGTTTTTTCAGAAACGATCAACTGTAGGCACGCATATAACAAGGCGGCTTAAAAATGTTAAACATCAAAACATGCACGATGGCATGGCCACAACAGAGTTATCTCTATCCTATTACAGGGCTCATTAAAGTCCAAATAAGTTTGCATTGTTTTTGACACCAGGGATTAACCCGCCATGACAGCTTCACCTTCAAGATTGGCCGGAAGCGTCCAGGTTATCCCTCTCCGCGCTTTCGCTCTGCTCTTTTTCCTGGAAGGTTGATGATAACCAGTCAATGTTCTTTAAGGCTTCAAATTCTGCTTCATCATCAACAAGACCGGCCAGGTCAACTTCAGGAGCAAAGGTATGCTTACGAATTGGGGGAATCAGACTGGTCACGTCATATTCAGGTGTTGGAATCCTTCGATTTTGTTCATCATAACCCGCCTGGTACTCGGTATAATCCACTTCAGAGGCTATCAAAGTCGCCATGGGGCGTACCTCTTTGACACAGGCAAGGAAATCTGCCTCTTCAAATGACGCGCCATCTTCCTTGAGACTTGGATAACCAATGACGATATCTTCCGGGTCTAGTTCAGGTAGCCAGGCCTTAGCCCGGCTTAGAGCATTTACCACTCCGGCTCTTGCAGTTGACCTTCTTAATTCATTGATCCGTTGCGGAAGAACTGACAGCTTACTCAAGACCCGTGGTAGGAGGGTTGGCACTTCATTAGATAAGGCCACCGAAGCAAGGGTACGTTGTGACCCGATGTACAATTGTTCCACCAAGGTATACACAGCCTTTAACTTCGTCAGCATGTTGTGGTTTAAATTTGTGCTTCTAGGGCCTGTACAAAGCATACTCAGAAAGGTTAAAATTCTGGTACACTCTATTACATGGCTTATAATATGAACACAACAGCAAGGCGACTTACCGAAGATAGCAGCGACCATTTGTGAAATATGGCGCTTTAACCAGGACAATTCTCCGGTGACCTCTTCGAGAGCCGCTTTTGCTTTCTCAGCCCGGCTTATTAATGCGGTCTTCTCATCCGCCCAGGTTTTCTTTTCACCATCAAAGTTTTTCTTCAATTTATCCTGTTCAGACACACTGAATTCAAACTTACTGTTGGCCTTCTCAAGTTCTGACTCTTGTAATTCAAGGCGGCTCTTTAAATTGGTCACCTCCGATTCAAATTGACTCATGGTAGCCTGTGCAAGTATAAAATCAAGTAAGTTATTTATGAAGTATTTAAGTCCCAAGCATTTTGCTAGCACCATACTTGGCACTTGGGGGCTAATGTCTTGCAGAGTTTTTTCTGACGGTCCATTATATGGTGATTCATATGAGTATGTCCCAAGAATTTTGTAAACAATAACACTTGGCACTTGGGGGCTAATGCATATTGCTGTTTAAAAGACCCATAAGAATTTCTCTATAAAGAGCCGGTTCAACCATATTGGTTAAGACGCCTCTTGGGGGCTAATGCATATTGCTGTTTAAAAGACCCATAAGAATTTCTCTATAAAGAGCCAGCTCAACCATATTGGTTAAGCCGCCTCTTGGGGACTACATGATAAGCCGGAAGTTTATTCTTGTTTATGTTGACCAATTTATTTCTAAGTCTACAACATAAGTATCTTAAGCAGCAGACTTGGGGACTAATATACTGAAGGATAAGGAACAAGGCAAAACAAGTTATACCTCGAATTTATGATGCATTTGCTTCACCATGTCAATCTCGAGGGTCCGGCTGTTGTGCACTTGGCTCATATAACCAGAGAAGATATCTCCAACACTCATATGAGTGTAATTGGTGACGTCCATCTTGACTCGGTGCTGGTCCAGAAGTTCTTCCTTGGCGGAGCATTTGGCCAGTACGGTTGGCCTTCCCGGGTCAACATGGCCAGTTCCCGTAATTTCAATGTCTATATTGGAAGGATCAGCCGTCCAGGTTGGGCTTGGAGGTTGAGGATTTTCTGACCCGGAAGCACCTTGGTCAGTAGGCAGGTCAGCAGGAGGTGGCAAATCTTGTGCTGATTCAGGTGGCGGCTCATGAGTGTTTAGCTCTGTACAGTAGTTTCAAGAGCCAGCTCATCAGTGGCGCCTCTCTCATCAGCCGACTTATTCTTCTTAACTCTCTTGCTAGGTTTAGCTTGAAAACTGCATTCAAATCAAAGGATTAATACAGAAGTAAGAAGATGGCAATAATTGCAAAGGCAAGTGGTTTGTCATACCCTGGTACAGTCTTGAAAGTCAGCAGATTGGACTGCAATGACTCGCCGGAAGGAGGGGAGGTATCCTGATAATCCGAGTCAGAGGAATTGAGTGGTTGACGAAAGAGACCCGCTAAGGGGTAAAATTTAGTTAAAATAGAGGTAACCTCGTTTCGGCGTTTCTTCGGAGTATTTGCTAAGCCGGAGGAGAGCTCCGCGTCCTTGCTGGTCCGGGTCTGCCTCCGGCTCTCATGAATTTTCCGCTTCAAAAGAAATTGAGGATCATGATGAGCTAGAGGATGAGAAAATCTTACTTTCCGGGTTACTCTGTGGATTCTCTGTCTTGGCAAAGGCTCGGAGTCGGAGGAAAGAATAGTTACCTCGTCAGTCTTGCTCCGGCTCGTCCCAGTGTCCTCCTGCTGATGATCAGTGTCAATAAGATGATTAAAGAATAAGCCAAGGGAGTCAAGGGCTACCTTTGACTCGAAAGAGTCTGACAGCCGAAGCAAATCGGAAGCAGTAGCTTTCTTGCCCTTCCTTTGGGAAGCTTCTTTCCTGGCGGCTCTCTTTTCTTTCCTGGCTTTCTTAGCCACTTCATGACCATATTTAACTTTCCAAAATTTGTCACCCGCCTGCAAGAATTAAGCATATTGTGAATATGGATGAAGCATTAAGAAAATAAGGTAAGCATTTTTATATGGGTACCTTTGGAGCCGGGTTATCTTTGTAGAACGGGGCTAGACCCACTCTGCCACAATCCGCCAGACGCTCGTTGAGAAGAGATTTGGTCATGTCATCAATAACATGAGCCGGTAAGTCGACAGGACTATGGCGTAGGGGGTCATTCTTGGCGCCAGTGTATTCACACATTAAGACTGTGCGGCGGCTTAATGGGATAACCCGCTAGGCAAGCCAGACTCAAACCAGGTCAATGCCCGTCAACCCATTCCCCAACAGAGCTTTAATCTTGGCTATGGTAGGAGAGAGGGATCTGCGTTCTGCAGTGGTGGTCTTGTCAGGCAGGTGATGATTGGTATCAAGTCGGAGGGCACGAAAGCCGGGCAGAGGATTCTTGTCAGCTGGGGAGGTGTCCTTGCAATAGAACCACGTCATGTTCCAATCTTCTGGATGGCTTGGCGGGTTGGCATAGGGGAAAAGTGCATCTCTGCGGCGCTGAATTGAAATCCCACCAAGTTCCAAGCTCTGACCACTAGCACACTCTATCTGACGGTTCAAATAGAACAACTCTCTGAAAAGTAGCAAGTTTGGTTCTTCACCAAGATAAACTTCGCTGAACACTTGGAAGTTGCAGATGTTAGACACGGAATTGGGTCCAATGTCTTGTGGGCAAAGGTCAAAGAACTTCAACACGTCTCTGAAAAATTTTGAACCAGGAGGAGTAAAACCCCGGTTCATATGATCAGTAAAGACAACCACCTCTCCATCTTTGGGCTGAGGGATTTCTTCGTCCGGGTGAGGAGCACGGTAAGGCATGATTTCTTTCTTGGGCAGATAGCCGGTCTTGACAAAATCATCTAAAGTGGTATCAGTGACAATGGATTTCACCCAATTGCAAGTGGTAGGTGCCTTGGGCGCCATTATGTTTGAAAGCCTAAATGCAAGGTAAATAAGGCCGGTTCAAATTTAAGCCGGGCAGGAAAAACATTGCTGGAATGAACTATGGCGACTTATGAAGGGGCCTAATGGTATAAGGATATTTCCGTCCGGGTTACGTAAGCCGCCATAAGTGTTTTAGAGCCATCAGTGTTATTTCAACTAAACAGGAGAAGTTCATATTAGCATTTTCATAAGCCGACAGTCAGAGCCGCCATGACTAGCAAGTTTAACAACGTATCGATTTTTCCTAAGTGTCGGACAAACAAGTTTCACAGGTTGCAGTAATTATTTTGGATCAAGCAAAGGTTCAGAAAAGAAAATTTTCTAGACCTAGAAACATGGTGCAGAGGAGTTCTTGTGTTCTAATAAGGATTCTTTGCAAGTAAAGAGGATATGCTAGCGGCTAAAATGGATGCGCAACAGTTACTGCATGAGATCTATGCTACCGTTGGATCAGAAGAAGCCACGGCTGAAGAGACACGAAGAACTAAGATGAACTATGAACTGTACAGAAGAACGCGCTAGCCCTAACGCAGATCTATGGCGCGGAAAGGAGAAGAACTTACTGCGAAGGATCTATGGAAGAGGAGCGCTACCGTTTTCTGGTCGAGATCAGGTTGATGCAGCGGCCAAGCTCGACGAAGACGAGGGGCACCGTGGCGACGGCGGCGGAGCTCTAGTGGCAGATGGGGGCGTGAGGAAGAAGATGCGGAAACGGAGAATGGGAGGAGACCTAGTCGGGCCTATTTATAAGGAGAAACCTGTGAAGTGGGCGCAAAAAATGAGGTAGCTGAAAATATAATTATCCAACTACAAAGGCGCCTCGATTTTCGGATGGTCATTAAAACAAAGATCCATTGAGATGTGTTGGACAAAGCATACATTTATGATAGGTGACGTCATGGCGGGTTACCGCAAATTCGAAGGATGACGTCATGGCGGGTTACATGAATCTTCTTAAATATGAGGCGGAGAATTTTCTTAAGTATTGAAGACTAACATGAACTAGTTCAAATCAGCCTGGGGCCTAATGTTGGGGATATAACTACTGGTATGACCCGCCCAGAGGAGCCGGGTTATACTTACAAGCATTCTTGAAGGCAGAAGCTCAAGCTTGAAGACGGCGGCTTAGTAAAGGCCCAACGGCCCAGAGGTGACTTAAGGCCCGTAGTGTTAAACCGCCTTGACCATGTAACTTGTATTGTAAGGCAAGAAAGATTAAAGAGACCGAGCCGGATACAATCTATAAGCCGACCAGGACTCTGGAGAGCCACTGGGAGTCGACCTCAGTATATAAGGGGACGACCCGGCGGCGGTTCAGGGTACGAAACAACTTCTCGAGAGCTAGGTCAAGCGATTCAGCTTCCTGGTTATTGAGACATACATAATCCCAATCACAACTAGACGGGCTTTTACCTTCATCGTAAGGGGCCGAACTACTATAAACCTTCTCGTGTCTCTTGTCCCGATTAACCCCTTCAGGCTTCCTAGTTGCGATGGCTCCACGACTAAGTCCTTCCACTAGGACATCTGACGTGACAATTCCACGATAGTGGGGGTGAGGAAAACGAGAGGCGAATGGCAAATAATGTAATGCAAGAGATGAGAGTTTATGATGGGTACTTGGTATGTCTCGACTTGGCATAGATCTCGCCGACAACAATGCCAAAAGTTCTTCCTGCTACTTCTTGAGCTTGTGTTGGTATTTCTCTTGAAGAGGAAAGGGTGATGCAGCAAAGTAGAGATAAGTATTTCCCTCAGTTTGAGAACCAAGGTATCAATCCAGTAAGAGACAACGCACAAATCACCGAATACCTGCACAAACAACCAAACAAACTTGCATCCAACGCGATAAAGGGGTTTTCAATCCCTTCACGGTTACTTGCAAAAGTGAGATCTGATAGAGATAGATAAATGATAAAGTAAATATTTTTGGTATTTTTTGGTTTGTAGACCGGAAAGTAAACAATTGCAAGAATAGTAGATCGGAAACTTATATGATGGAAAAGAGACCCGGGGGCCATATGTTTCACTAGAGGCTTCTCTCAAGATAGAAAATAATACGGGGGTGAACAAATTACTGCTGAGCAATTGATAGAAAAGTGCAAAGTTATGATGATATCTAAAGCAATGATCATGAATATAGGCATCACGTCCGTGTCAAGTAGACCGAAACGATTCTGCATCTACTACTATTACTCCACACATCAACCGCTATCCAGCATGCATCTAGAGTATTAAGTTCATAAAGAACGGAGTAACGCATTAAGTAGGATGACATGATGTAGAGAAATTAACTCAAACAATATGATTAAAATGCCATCTTTTTATCCTTGATGGCAACAATACAATACATGCCTGCACCTACTGTCACTGAGAAAATACACCACAAGATTGAACCCAAAGCTAAGCACTTCTCCCATTGCAAGAAAAACCAATCTAGTTGGCCAAACCAAAACGATAATTCAAAGAGACTTGCAAAGACATCAAATCATGCATATAATAACTCAGAGAAGATTCCAATAATATTCATAGATAAGTTGATCATAAATCCACAATTCATCGGATTTCAGCAAACACACCGCAAAAAGTATTACATCGAATGGATCTCCAAGAACATCGAGGAGAACATGGTATTGAGAATTAAAGAGAGAGAAGAAGCCATCTAGCTACTAGCTATGGACCCGTAGGTCTGAGGTAAACTACTCACGCTTCATCGGAAGGGAAATGGTGTTGATGTAGAAGCCCTCCCTGAATGAATCCCCCTCCGGCAGGACACCGGAAAAGGCCCCTAGATGGGATCTCACGGGTAAAGAAGGTTGTGGCAGTGGAAAAGTATTTTCGTGGATGCCTGTGGTGGTTTGGGCACATAAGAGTATATATAGGCGAAAGAATTAGGTCATGAGACCCTGATACGTCTCCAACGTATCTATAATTTTTGATTGTTCCATGCTATTATATTACCCGTTTTGGATGTTTATGGGCTTTACTTTACACTTTTATATCATTTTTGGGACTAACCTACTAACCGGAGGCCAAGCCCGAATTGCTGTTTTTTTGCCTATTTCAGTGTTTCGAACAAAAGGAATATCAAACGGAGTCCGAACGGGATGAAACCTTCGGGAGCGATCTTTTTGGAACAAACATGGTCCAGGGGACTTGGAGTGAACGTCAAGCAACAGAGGAGGCGGCCACGAGGGTTCCCGGCATGCCCCCACCCTCGTGGGCCCCTCGAGCATCCACCGACCTACTTCTTCCTCCTATATATACCCACGTACCCTGAAACCATCAGAACAGACCACAAAAACCTAATTCCACCGCCGCAACCTTCTCTATCCGCGAGATCCCATCTTGGAGCCTTCACCGATGCTCTATCGGAGGGGGAATCGATCACGGAGGGCCTCTACATCATCTCCAAGGCCCTTCCGATGAGTTGTGAGTAGTTTACCACAGACCTTCGGGTCCATAGTTAGCTAGATGGCTTCTTCTCTCTCTTTGAATCTCAATACAAAGTTCTCCTCGATCTTCTTGGAGATCTATTTGATGTAACTCTTTTTGCGGTGTGTTTGTCGAGATCCGATGAATTGTGGGTTTATGATCAAGTTTATCTATGAGAAATGTTTGAATCTCCTCTGAATTCTTTTATGTGTGATTAAGTTACCTTTGCAAGTCTCTTTGAATTAACAGTTTGGTTTGGCCTACTAGATTGATCTTTCTTGCAATGGGAGAAGTGCTTAGCTTTGGGTTCAATCTTGCGGTGTCCTTTCCCAGTGATAGCAGGGGCAGCAAGGCACGTATTGTATTGTTGCCATCGAGGATAAAAAGATGGGGTTTATATCCTATTGCATGAGTTTATCCCTCTACATCATGTCATCTTTCTTAATGCATTACTCTGTTCTGTATGCACTTAATACTCTGGATGCAGGCATGAGTTGGTCGATGTGTGGAGTAATAGTAGTAGATGCAGGCAGGAGTCGGTCTACTTGTCACGGACGTGATGCCTATATACATGATCATGCCTAGATAATCTCATAACTATGCGCTTTTCTATCAATTGCTCGACAGTAATTTGTTCACCCATCGTAATACTTATGCTATCTTGAGAGAAGCCACTAGTGAAACCTATGGCCCCCGGGTCTATCTTTTATCATATAAGTTTACCATCTACTTTTATTTGCATCTTTACTTTTTCAATCTATATGATAAAAATACCAAAAATATATTTATCTTATCATATTATCTCTATCAGATCTCACTTTTGCAAGTGGCCGTGAAGGGATTGACAACCCCTTTATTGCGTTGGTTGCGAGGTTCTTGTTTATTTGTGTAGGTGTGTGGGACTTTTGAGGAGCCTCCTACTAGATTGATACCTTGGTCCTAAAAAACTAAGGGAAATACTTATGCTACTATTGCTGCATCACCCTTTCCTCTCTAAGGAAAACCAACGCAAGCTCAAGACGTAGCAAGAAGGATTTCTGGCACCGTTGCCGGGGAGGTCTTCGCTCAAGTCAGGACATACCAAGTACCCATCACAAACTCATCTCCCTCGCATTACATTATTTGCCATTTTCCTCTCATTTTCCTCTCCCCCACTTCACCCTTGCCGTTTTATTCGCCCTCTCTTTCCCAATCTTCTCCTTCTTTCGCTTGTCTTCTTGTGTGCCTGTTTGCCCTTATGGCTTTGCCTAAGAACACCGACCTTCATCTTAGAAGGTTGGAAGAGATTGAATCGAACATTAGAAGTTTTACGACTTTACAATTTGAGCATAATAGTTTCTTTAGAAAAGAGCTTAAAGAACAAAAAAGCTTTATGGAGTATATGAACAAAGAGCTTGATGATATGTCTAAGGAATTTTATGGTTTGAACTCTCAAATTACTCGTCTTGAAAAATCAATAGCCCAAATTTGTGATAAGCAAGCCACCTTGGTCAATAAGATGGCTGCCAAACTAGAAGGGTTAGGGGAAAATAATGATGAAGATCTAAAAATTATTAATGTTTCTCCTATTAAATCTTTGTTTTTCAATATGAATCCTAATAATAACGGGACTAGAGATGAGTCAACTTTAGTTAAGAGGCGTCCCAATGATTCGGAGTTTTTAGATCTTGATGCTAAATTTGGTAAAAGTGGGATTGGAGAGGTCAAGATTTCAAATAGCATTGAACCCACTATATTGGATTTCAAGGAATTTAATTATGATAATTTTTCTTTAATAGATTGTATTTCCTTGTTGCAATCCGTGTTGAATTCTCCTCGTGCTTATAGTCAAAATAAAGCTTTTACCAAACATATTGTTGATGCCTTGATGCAATTTTATGATGAAAAACTTAATTTGGAAGTTTCTATACCTAGAAAACTTTATGATGAGTGGGAACCTACTATAAAGATTAAAATTAAAGATCATGAGTGTTATGCTTTGTGTGATTTTGGGTGTTAGTGTTTCCACAATTCCGAAAACTTTATGTGATATTCTAGGTTTCATGATTTTGATGATTGCTCTTTAAATTTGCATCTTGCGGATTCCACAATTAAGAAACCTATGGGAAGGATCAATGATGTTCTTATTGTTGGAAATAGGAATTATGTGCCCATAGATTTTATCGTTCTTGACATAGATTGCAATTTTTCTTGTCCTATTATTCTTGGTAGACCTTTCCTTAGAACGATTGGTGCAATTATTGATATGAAGGAAGGGAATATTAGATTCCAATTTCCATTAAGGAAAGGCATGGATCACTTTCCACGAAATAAAGTTAAATTACCTTATGAATCTATCATGAGAGCTACTTATGAATTGAGTGCCAAAGATGGCACTACTTAGATCTATCCTCGCTTTTATGCCTAGCTTGGGGCGTTAAACAATAGCGCTAGTTGGGAGGCAACCCAATTTTATTTTAGTTTTTTTTGCTTTTTGCTTCTGTTTAGTAATAAATTTTTCATCTAGCTTCTGTTTAGATGTGTTTTAATGTTTTAATTAGTGTTTGTGCCAAGTAAAACCTATAGGATAACCTAAAGTGATAGTTAATTTGATTCTGCTGAAAAACAGAAACTTTACGCCCACGAATATAACTTTAGTAATTCATAGAAACCTGCTTTTGCATTGATTATTTTTGCTGTAGATCAATAGATAAATTTCCCAGGACTTCCTATTTTGGTAAGATTTATAGAGTTCCAGAAGTATTCGAGAGTTACATATTTCTACAGACTGTTCTGTTTTTGACAGATTCTGTTTTTCGTGTGTTGTTTGCTTATTTTGATGCATCTATGGCTAGTATCAGGGGGAATGAATCATAGATAAGTTGGAATAAAGTGGGTTTAACACCAATATAAATAAATAATGAGTTCATTACAGTGCCTTATGTGGTGGTTTTTCTTTCTTGCACTAACAGAGCTTATGAGATTTCCTGTTGGGTTTTGTGTTGTGAAGTTTTCAAGTTTTGGGTAAAGATTTTGATGGACTATGGAATAAGGTGTGGCAAGAGCCTAAGCTTGGGGATGCCCATGGCACCCCAAGATATTAAAGGATAACCAAAAGCCTAAGCTTGGGGATGCCCCGGAAGGCATCCCCTCTTTCGTCTTCGTCTATCGGTAACTTTACTTGGAGCTATATTTTTATTCGGCACATGATATGTGTTTTGCTTGGAGAGTCGTGTATGATATTAGTCTTTTGTTTTTAGATCACCACAATCATCCTTGCTATACACACCTTTTGGGAGAAACCCACTTGTTGGAATTTATTAGAATACTCTATGTGCTTCACTTATATCTTTTGAGCTAGATAATTTTTGCTCTAGTGCTTCACTTATATCTTTTAGAGCACGGCGGTGGCTTAATTTTGAAGAAATTGTTGATCTCTCATGCTTCACTTATATTATTTTGAGAGTATTTTAGAATAGAATGGTATTTTCTATGGTTATAAAATTGGTCCTAGAATGATAGGCATCCAAGTTGGGTATAATAAAAACTATCATAGAAAGTGAATTGGATGTTATGATCAATTTGATGCTTGATAATTGTTTTGAGATATGAGGATGGTGATATTAGAGTCATGCTAGTTGGGTGGTTATGAATTCAAAGAATACTTGTGTTGAAGTTTGTGATTCCCGTAGCATGCACGTATGGTGAACCGCTTTGTGATGAAGTTGGAGCACAATTTTATTTATTGATTGTCTTCCTTATGAGTGGCGGTCGGGGACGAGCGATGGTCTTCTCCTACCAATCTATCCCCCTAGGAGCATGCGAGTAGTACTTGGTTTTCAAAGACTTGTAGATTTTTGCAATAAGTATTTGAGTTCTTTATGACTAATATTGAGTCCATGGATTATACGCACTCTCAACTTCCACCATTGCTAGCCTCTCTTCTGCCGCGCAACTTTCGCCGGTACCATACACCCACCATATACCTTCCTCAAAACAGCCACCATACCTACCTATTATGGCATCTCCATAGCCATTCTGTGATATATTGCCATGCAACTTTCCACCGTTCCATTTATATGACACGCATCATCATTGTCATATTTCTCTTTGCATGATCATGTAGTTGACATCATATTTGTGGCAAAGCCACCTTCATAATTTTCATACATGTCACTCTTGATACATAGCATATCCTGGTACACTGCTGGGGACATTCATATAGAGTCATATCTTGTTCTAAGTATCGAGTTGTAATCTTGAGTTGCAAGTAAATAAAAGTGTGATGATCTTCATTATTAGAGCATTGTCCCAGTGAGGAAAGGATGATGTAGACTATGATTCCCCCACAAGTCGGGATGAGACTTCGGACTTTATATATAAAAAAGAAAGGCCAAAAAAAAGAGAAAGGTCAAATTAAAAAAATGAGAGAAAAAGAGAGAAGGGACAATGCTACTATCCTTTTTACCACACTTGTGCTTCAAAGTAGCACCATGATCTTCATGATAGAGAGTCTCCTATATTGTCACTTTCATACACTAGTGGGAATTTTTCATTATGGAACTTGACTTGTATATTCCAATGATGGGCTTCCTCAAATTGCCCTAGGTCTTTGTGAGAAAGCAAGTTAGATGCACACCCACTTAGTTTCTTTTGTTGAGCTTTCAGACATTTATAGCTCTAGTGCATCCGTTGCATGGCAATCCCTACTCACTCACATTGATATCTATTAATGGGCATCTCCATAGCCCGTTGATACGCCTAGTTGATGTGAGACTATCTTCTCCTTTTTTGTCTTCTCCACAACCACCATTCTATTCCAAATATAGTGTTATGTCCATGGCTCACGCTCATGTATTGCGTGAAAGTTGAAAAAGTTTGAGATGACTAAAGTATGAAACAATTGCTTGGCTTGTCATTGGGGTTGTGCATGATTAAATACTTTGTGTGATGAATATAGAGCAACGTCCAGACTATATGATTTTGTAGGGATAAGTTTCTTTAGCTATGTTATTTTGAGAAGGCATGATTGCTTTAATTAGTATGCTTGAAGTATTATTATTTCTTATATCAATATGAAATTTTATTTTGAATCATTTGGATCTGAACATTCATGCCACAATAAAGAAAATTACATTGAGAATTATGCTAGGTAGCATTCCACATCAAAAATTATGCTTTTATCATTTACCTACTCGAGAATGAGCAGGAATTAAGCTTGGGGATGCTTGATACGTGTCCAACGTATCTATAATTTTTTATTGTTCCATGCTATTATATTATGCATTTTGGATGTTGATGGGCTTTACTTTACACTTTTATATCATTTTTGGGACTAACCTACTAACCGGAGGCCCAACCCGAATTGCTGTTTTTTGCCTATTTCAGTGTTTCGAAGAAAAGGAATATCAAACGGAGTCCAAACGGGATGAAACCTTCGGGAGCGATCTTTTTGGAACAAACATGATCCAGGGAACTTGGAGTGGACGTCAAGCAACAGCGGAGGCGGCCACGAGGGTGCCCGGCGCGCACCCACCCTCGTGGGCCCCTTGAGCGTCCACCGACCTACTTCTTCCTCCTATATATACCCACGTACCCTGAAACCATCAGAACAGACCATGAAAACCTAATTCCACCGTCGTAACCTTCTCTATCCGCGAGATCTCATCTTGGAGCCTTCGTCGGCGCTCTGGCGGAGGGGGAATCGAGCATGGAGGGCCTCTACATCATCTCCAAGGCCCTTCCAATGAGTTGTGAGTAGTTTACCATAGACCTTCGGGGTCCATAGTTATTAGCTAGATAGCTTCTTCTCTCTCTCTCTTTGAATCTCAATACGAAGTTCTCCTCGATCTTCTTGGAGATCTATTCGATGTAACTCTTTTTGCGGTGTGTTTGTCGAGATCCGATGAATTATGGGTTTATGATCAAGTTTATCTATGAGAAATATTTGAATCTGCTCTGAATTCTTTTATGTGTGATTAAGTTATCTTTGCAAGTCTCTTTGAATTATCAGTTTGGTTTGTCCTACTAGATTGATCTTTCTTGCAATTGGAGAAGTGCTTAGCTTTGGGTTCAATCTTGCGGTGTCCTTTCCAAGTGAGAGTAGGGCAGCAAGGCACGTATTGTATTGTTGCCATCGAGGATAAAAAGATGGGGTTTATATCATATTGCATGAGTTTATCCCTCTACATCATGTCATCTTTCACAATGCATTACTCTGTTCTTTATGAACTTAATACTCTAGATGCAGGCAGGAGTCGGTCGATGTGTGGAGTAATAGTAGTAGATGCAGGCAGGAGTCGGTCTACTTGTCATGGATGTGATGCTATGTACATGATCATGCCTAGATAATCTCATAACTATGCACGTTTCTATCAATTGCTCGACAGTAATTTGTTCACCCATCGTAATACTTATGCTATGTTGAGAGAAGCCACTAGTGAAACCTATGGCCCCCGGGCTATCTTTTATCATATAAGTTTACCATCTACTTTTATTTGCATCTTTACTTTTTCAATCTATATCATAAAAATACGAAAAAAAATATTTATCTTATCATATTATCTCTATCAGATCTCACTTTTGCAAGTGGCCGTCAAGGGATTGACAACCCCTTTATTGTGTTGGTTGCGAGGTTCTTGTTTGTTTATGTAGGTGTGTGGGACTTTTGAGGAGCCTCCTACTGGATTGATACCTTGGTTCTCAAAAACTGAGGGAAATACTTATGCTACTATTGCTGCATCACCCTTTCCTCTTCAAGGAAAACCAATGCAAACTCAAGACGTAGCAGACCCATGAGGGGCCCACAAGATAGGGGGCGCCCCCTCCACCCTTGTGGCCGTCTCGTGGCTCCTCCGACTTTGTAGCGACCAGACCTCAAACAATTTGATCTCTGTGCATTAGTGTCATCCCTGGATCAGTAATGCTGACACGCACAGTACTTGGAGGATTTATAACAGAGTAGCAATCACACACTTATTACATCGAAGGTCTCAAAAGAGAACTTATTACAATAAATATGGCTTAAGGCCATCTAATAACGATAACAGTGGAAGGCTTGGAAGATAAGCGAGTCCATCAACTCCAACGGCATCACTGAGTATAAGACCACGACCTAAGGCACCTTACTCATCGTCTGAAAAGTCTACAACATGAATGTTGCAGCCTGAAAACGGGTCAGCACATGGAATATGCTGGAAATGCAACACATAGAGAGTAATGAACAGAATAATGTTATACTACATGCATATATGGCTGGTAAAAAGCTCTATGGTTACAGTTTTGCATAAAGCCAATTTTCCCTACAGCAAAGGAATAAATTTTATTTAACTATCATGGTGGTTGTTAAACATTGAGAAGGGTACTCCAACTCAATCCCAATTAAACATCATCATTAAACCCAACAAATTAATTTAAAGTAACATGATGAGATTCACATGATAATCCAGATACTAGATACTCAAAACGTCCATAACCGGGCACACGACTAACCATGATTAGTTTATACACTCTGCAGAGGTTTGCGCACTTTTCCCCACAAGACTCGATCTCCTCCGTTGGATTTCTCGCACTACATGGTGTTTGAGAAACGGATGACCAAGACACGGTCTTTCAGAAGCATAAACTCCCTACTCCGGTAGGCAGTTACACCTACTTTTCCCTACATCTGCTAGTCTACCTCTTCAAGAGTTCACACAATGTAATCAACTATGCTAGAGCCCATAGTAGCTTGTGGCTGCACACGAAAGTTTCTAGCATGAATAATCTCATGATCCCTTTGAGCCTAGGTGGCGGTCCATAGGAGAATCACACGGTACCCCGGGATTTCCAAAAATACAGGCAACACTGGGTTCCCCAGGTGCCTCAATCCACCCAGATGTGAGTTTAAGTTTCCACCTTAAGTAAACCATTAAATATCACTCTCACATCTTTCATGAATACACTCACCCAATCCACATCTACTAGCATAGCATGGCAGTATAAGCAAACGTAGAAGTAACTCCCAAAGGTTTGATAATAAAACAGGTAGTAGGTACTACCTCATCTACTTCCCAAACCCACATATTAATCAAATCATAACCGTGCAATTGTTTGAGGGTTGATCTAATGCAATAAAACTAGGTAGTAGAGAAGTATGATCAAAGTGTTACTTGCCTTGCTGATGATCCGTGAAACCTAGAGATTCGAAGTAGCAAGTGGCGCACTCCAGGTACTCTATCGCAAACAAACAAGCATACAATAAGAACTCATCTAATGCACAAGTAAAACTCAAATAAAAGATCTAACCAGAAAGTTCAACTTAAAAACTCCCGGTTTGCAAAAAGAATCAAATCAAACGAAGCAACAAAAGTCAAACGGCGAAAGAAACAAGCTTCGTTTACTAATCTGGACCTAAGTCAAATTTTATAGTAGCAAAAACTTATTTGAGTTGGTTGAACAGAAAGAGGGTTTTGAGATGAAACTCTAGGCGCTTGAATCGCTTGATTCTGATAAACGAGCGAAAATTTATACTAGAACGAAAATTAGATCAAAAATCACGATCTGGAATAATCGCGGAAAATCTGAAGAAAAAAAAGAAAAACGGACGAACAGGCTAAACGAACATTCGCTGTCTGTGGCTAAACGACGAAAACCATTCGTTAAAACAAACATATGGACGAACTTCCGCTAATTAACTAAACCGGGAAAAAACGATCTAAATAAAAAATAAAAACGCATCTTGTTTTTTTTAAAAAAAAATCGAACAACAACTTTTTTTTTTCAAAAAACCGGCGGCTACCTCGGGTTACGCGTCGGCAGCGATGGTGGGGTACTCCAGCGAGGGTCCGGCAGGGCGGGGGCGGTCGGCGACGGGGTGCGACGGTGTCGGGCGGCGGCGGCGGTGGCGTCGGGCGGCGGCGAGGGGCGACGGCGGCGGTGAGCTGCGGCGGCTATGGTTAGGGCGGGGCTGTGCGGCTCGAGCTGGGCTCCCCCGGCTTATAAAGGCCAGTCGGGCTAGAGTCCGGGTCGGGTACGGCCCGGCTAGGTCGGTTGGCCTTTTTTTAAAATAATTTCACGTAGAAAAATGAATAATAGAAATACTAAACGGACTCCAAAAATCCCGAAATAAATTTTCCCTGACTTCTAAAATCAAGCCGGACAAGATGAACATTTATTTGGGGCCTAAATGCAATTTTGAAAAATGCGCATTTTTCCTAAATTCAAATAAAATAGCCAAACTCTGAAATAAAATCTTATTTGATTTTTTTATTAAATCCTCAATATTTCTTTATTTTGGGAAAGTCATTTTATTCTCTCTCTCATATTTTTATAATAGAAATAATTGAAGATAAAATAAATAAAATCAAATGATCCTATTTTCAAAATTTGAGAAAACTCAAATATGAAAATAACGAAATCCCCAACTCTCTCCATGGGTCCTTGAGTTGCGTAGAATTTCTAGGATCAAGCCAAAATGCAATAAAATATGATATGCAATGATGATCTAGTGTATAACATTCCAAATTGAAAATTTGGGATGTTACAGACTTCATCTCCAAGTCTCCTGGTTTGCTTCTGGTCCAAGAAAGATCATCGTGAAAGTTTTATTCCGTTTGGTATTCCTTTTCCGTGAAACTCTAAAAAAGGGGGGGGAGAGGAACTGGCACTGGGCTCTAGGTTAATTGGTTAGTCCCAAAAATAATATAAAATAGCATAATAATGCATATAAAACATCCAAAACAGATAATATAATAGCATGGAACAATCAAAAATTATAGATACTGTTGAGACGTATCATCCTCATATAACATATCAAGGACGCACCATCTTATCAGATTGACCATTCGAATACCAATGTAGTGTGGGAGAAAAGAAGTATTGGGACTCCGTATCCAAGCAATTGATGCAATGGACTCCTTCGTAGAACCTTGTAAGCGAAAAAGAAGTTGCAGTGCACCTGTACAAAGAGCTAGCGTAAGTTCACTTACCTGCTTCTCGGAATTTTAGTTAGCCACTTATTGCAAAATTGTTCAATTATGTTGCTTGGCTTAATCTAGTTTTCTACTGATTACATAGTGTCATAGCATGTTAATCCTATTTTAGACTGCGCCTATCTATGTGTTTGATACATGCTACCTCTTGAGCACTGCGTTGGTTTTCCCTTGAAGAAGAAAGGGTGATGCAACAAAGTAGCGTAAGTATTTCCCTCAGTTTTTGAGAACCAAGGTCTCAATCCAGTAGGAGGCTCCACACACGTCCCTCGTACCTACACAAACAAACAAGAACCTCACAACCAACGCAATAAAGGGGTTGTCAATCCCTTCATGACCACTTGCAAAAGTGAGATCTGATAGAGATAATAAGATAAGATAAATAGTTTTGGTATTTTTATGATATAGATTGAAAATTAAAGATTGCAAAATAAAGTAGATTGGAAACTTATATGATAAAAGATAGACCCGGGGGCCATAGGTTTCACTAGTGGCTTCTCTCAAGATAGCATAAGTATTACGGTGGGTGAACAAATTACTGTCGAGCAATTGATAGAAAAGTGCATAATTATGAGATTATCTAGGCATGATCATGTATATAGGCATCACGTCCGCGACAAGTAGACCGACTCCTGCCTGCATCTACTACTATTACTCCACACATCAACCGCTATCCAGCATGCATCTAGAGTATTAAGTTCATAAGAACAGAGTAACGCATTAGGCAAGATGACATGATGTAGAGGGATAAACTCAAGCAATATGATATAAACCCCATACTTTTATCCTCGATGGGAACAATACAATACGTGCCTTGCTACCCCTGCTGTCACTGGGAAAGGACACCGCAAGATTGAACCCAAAGCTAAGCACTTCTTCCATTGCAAGAAAGATAAAACCAAACTGATAATTCGAAGAGACTTGCAAAGATAACCAATCATACATAAAAGAATTCAGAGGAGATAAAAATATTTCTCATAGATAAACTTGATCATAAACCCACAATTCATCAGATCTCAACAAACACACCGCAAAAAGAGTTACATCGAATAGATCTCCAAGAAGATCGAGGAGAACTTTGTATTGAGATTCAAAGAGAGAGAAGAAGCCATCTAGCTAATAACTATGGACCTGAAGGTCTGTGGTAAACTACTCAAAACTCATCGGAGAGGCCTTGGCGATGATGTAGAAGCCCTCCGTGACCGATTCCCCCTCTGACGGAGCAACGGAAAAGGCTCCAAGATGGGATCTCACGGGTACAGAAGGTTGCGGCGGTGGAAATAGGGTTTCGTGGTGCTCCTCGGTGTTTTCAGGGTATGCAAGTATATATAGGCGAAGGAAGTCGGTCAGGGGAGCCACGAGGGTGGGGGCGCGCCCACCCCCCTAGGGCGTGCCAGGCACCCTCGTGGCCACCTCGACTGCTTCTTGACAGTAACTCCAAGTCTCTTGGAATGCGTTTGTTCCAAAAATATTGCTCCCGAAGGTTTCATTCCATTTGGACTCCGTTTGATATTTCTTTTCTTCGAAACACTGAAATAGGCAAAAAAACAGCAATTTGGGTTGGGCCTCCGGTTAGTAGGTTAGTCCCAAAAATGATATAAAAGTGTAAAGTAAAGCTCATAAACATCCAAAACAGGTAATATAATAGCATGGTACAATCAAAAATTATAGATACGTTGGAGACGTATCAAGCATCCCCAAGCTTAATTCCTGCTCGTCCTCGAGTAGGTAAATGATAAAAACAGAATTTTTGATGTGGAATGCTACCTAGCATATTTCTCAATGTAACTTTCTTTATTGTGGCATGAATGTTTAGATCCAAATGATTCAAGACAAAATTTCATATTGACATAAAAATAGTAATACTTCAAGCATACTAACAAAGCAGTGATGTCTTCTCAAAATAACATGGCGAAAGAAAGTTATCCCTACAAAATCATATAGTCTGGTTATGCCCTATCTTCATCACACAAAGTATTTAATCATGCACAACCTCGATGACAAGCCAAGAATTTGTTTCATACTTTTATGTTCTCAAACTTTTCCAACTTTCACGCAATACATGAGCGTGAGCCATGGACATAGCACTTTATGTGGAATAGAATGGTGGTTGTGGAGAAGACAAAAAAGGAGAAGATAGTCTCACATCAACTAGGCGTATCAACGGGCTATGGAGATGCCCATTAATAGATATCAATATGAGTGAGTAGGGATTGCCATGCAACAGATGCACTAGAGCTATAAATGTCTGAAAGCTCAACAAAAGAAACTAAGTGGGTGTGCATCCAACTTGCTTGCTCACGAAGACCTAGGGCATTTCGAGGAAGCCCATCATTGGAATATACAACCCAAGTTCTATAATGAAAAATTCCCACTAGTATATGAAAGTGACAACATAGGAGACTCTCATTGAAGCACAAGTGTGGTAAAAGGATAGTAGCATTGTCCCTTCTCTCTTTTCTCTCTTTTTTTGGTGGGCTTCTTTGGCCTCTCTTTTTTTATTTGGGCTTCTTTGGCCTCTTTTATTTTTCATAAAGTCTGCAGTCTCATCCCGACTTGTGGGGGAATTATAGTCTCCATCATCCTTTCCTCACTTGGGACAATGCTCTAATAATGAAGATCATCACACTTTTATTTACTTACAACTCAAGAATTACAACTCAATACTTAGAACAAAATATGACTCTATGTGAATGCCTCCGGTGGTGTACCGGGATATGCAATGAATCAAGAGTAACATGTATGAAAGAATTATGAAGGTGGCCTTGCCACAAATACGATGTCAACTACATGATCATGCAAAAGCAATATGACAATGATGGAGTGTGTCATAATAAACGCAACAGTGGAAAGTTGCATGGCAATATATCTCGGAATGGCTATGGAAATGCCATAATAGGTAGTTATGGTGGCTGTTTTGAGGAAGATATACGGTGGGCGTATGGTACCGGCGAAAGTTGCGCGGCACAAGAGAGGCTAGCAATGGTGGAAGGATGAGAGTGCGTATAATCCATGGGCTCAACATTAGTCATAAAGAACTCATATACTTATTGCAAAAACCTACAAGTTATTGAAACAAAGTACTACGGGCATGCTCCTAGTTGGATAGATTGGTAGGAAAAGACCATCGCTCATCCCCGACCGCCACTCATAAGGAAGACATCAATAAATAAATCATGTTCCAACTTCATCACATAACGGTTCACCATATGTGCATGCTACGGGAATCACAAACTTCAACACAAGTATTCCTAAAATTTACAATTACTCCACTAGCATGACTCTAATATCACCATCCTCATATCTCAAAACAATTATCAAGCATCAAATTGATCATAGCATCCAATTCACTTCTATGATAATTTTTATTATACTCAACTTGGATGCCCATCATTCTAGGACCAATTTTATAACCATAGCAAATACCATGCTCTTCTAGAAGACTCTCAAAATAATATAAGTGAAGCATGAGAGATCAATAATTTCTACAAAATAAAACCACCACCGTGCTCTAAAAAGATATAAGTGAAGCACTAGAGCAAAATTGTCTAGCTCAAAAGATATAAGTGAAGCACATAGAGTATTCTAATAAATTCTGAGTCATGTGTGTCTCTCCCAAAAGGTGTGTACAGAAAGGATGATTGTGGTAAACTAAAAAGCAAAGACTCATATCATACAAGACGCTCCAAGCAAAACACATATCATGTGGTGAATAAAAATATAGCTCCAAGTAAAGTTACCGATAGACGAAGACGAAAGAGGGGATGCCTTCCGGGGCATCCCCAAGCTTAGGCTTTTGGTTGTCCTTGAATTATATTGATATGTCATGGGCATCCCCAAGCTTAGGCTCTTGCCACTCCTTATTCCATAGTCCATCAAATCTTTACCCAAAACTTGAAAACTTCACAACACAAAACTCAACACGAAATCTCATAAGCTCCGTTAGTGCAAGAAAGAAAAACCACCACTTAAGGTACTGTAATGAACTCATTATTTATTTATATTGGTGTTAAACCTAATGTATTCCAACTTCTCTATGGTTCATACCCCCTGATACTAGCCATAGATTCATCAAAATAAGCAAACAACACACGAAAAACAGAATCTGTCAAAAACAGAACATTCTGTAGCAATCTATAACTTTCGAATGCTTATGGAACTCTAAAAATCCTACAAAAATAGGAAGGCCTGGGAAATTTGTCTATTAATCTACTGCAAAAAGAATCAACTTAAAATCACGTTTCTGTGATTTATTAAAATTATTCCCGTGCGTGCAAAAGTTTCTGTTTTTTAGCAGAATCAAATTAACTATCACCGTAGGCTATCCTATAGGTTCTACTTGGCACAAACACTAATTAAAACAGAAAACCACATCTAAACAGAAGCTATATGAATTATTTAATAATAAACATGATCAAAAAGCAAGGAACAAAAAATAAAACTGGGTTGCCTCCCAACAAGCGCTATCGTTTAACGCCCCTAGCTAGGCATAAAAGCGAGAATAGATCTAAGTATTGCCATAATAATAAGATAAATCGCGAAAACTCATCTCATATTCCCTACGTTTAGCAGCAAGTTTTCTTTGTGGTAAGAAAAAGTAATCAAAAGGGCTAGATTTAATGGGACAGAAGTCCCCAAGATCAATCTCAGGAGGTATGGGTTCCTCCTTCGGCCCTTCATATTGCACAACCAATTCATCATTATAAGCATTTTTTGGGCAGAAAATCATAAGCCTATACTCAAGAGAATATCCTAACTCATTATTTCGAATAGCTAAATCATTATTAAGTTCGGAAATTCTATCAACTAGAACATCGATAGGAACCTTTTTTCTAAGGTTTTCATTGAAAGCAACATGATCTAGAGATTGAAAACGCATTATGTCCTCTTGGTTGAAGAGGATTGCCTCTATGGGAGGACGGCCACCGTCTACCCTATAGTGCGCGAAAATTTCTTTGGCTTCTTTTATTATGAATCTGAACTCATGAGCCAAAAAGATAGTAGTCGCACGCTTAACAGAAGAATGCTCAATATTGGAAAATTCTAGAAAAATCCTTTGTATGCAAGGATGCATATGCATAAACTGTCTTTCAAGTTCAACTATAAGCAAGGCGATAGCATCTGCAAGACTACTAGTTCTATGAAGAATAGAACAACCCATAGAAGTTAAAGCATCGGCACAGGTAAAGAAATCTTGAATGACCCCTTTTCCAATAATATTACCACTACCAATTCGAAACTTTTTAGTATGCAAGATGGTAGGTTCTTCAACAGGATCATTAAAAGCATCAAAATTTCCCATGTTATTACTATTGTCCTTATAAACGATAACCTCCCTAGTTTTAGACATAGTGGCAACAGGCAAGCGAAAAAGAGAGGCAAGCGGGAAAGAGAGGGCGAATAAAATGGCAAGGGTGAAGTGGGGAAGAGGAAAACGAGAGGCAAGTGGCAAATAATGTAATACGAGGGAGATGAGTTTGTGATGGGTACTTGGTATGTCTTGACTTGAGCGAAGACCTCCCCAAAAACGGCGCCAAAAATCCTTCTTGCTACATCTTGAGCACTGCGTTGGTTTTCCCTTGAAGAGGAAAGGGTGATGCAGCGAAGTAGCATAAGTATTTCCTTCAGTTTTTGAGAACCAAGGTATCAATCCAATAGGAGGCTCCACACACGTCCCTCGTACCTACACAAACAAACAAGAACCTTGCAACCAATGCGATAAAGGGGTTATCAATCCCTTCACGGCCACTTGCGAAAGTGAGATCTAATAGAGATAATAAGATAAGATAAATATTTTTGGTATTTTTATGATATAGATTGAAAAGTAAAGATTGCAAAATAAAGTAGATTGGAAACTTATATGATAAAAGATAGACCCGGGGGGCATAGGTTTCACAAGTGGCTTCTCTCAAGGTAGCATAAGTATTATGGTGGGTGAACAAATTACTGTCGAGCAATTGATAGAAAAGTGCATAATTATGAGATTATATAGGCATGATCATGTATATAGGCATCACGTCTGCGACAAGTAGACCGACTCCTGTCTGCATCAACTACTATTACTCCACACATCAACCGCTATCCAGCATGCATCTAGAGTATTAAGTTCATAAGAACAAAGTACTGCATTAGGCAAGATGACATGATGTAGAGGGATAAACTCAAGCAATATGATATAAACCCCATCTTTTTATCCTCAATGGAAACAATACAATATGTGCCTTGCTGCCCCTGCTGTCACTGGGAAATGACATCGCAAGACTGAACCCAAAGCTAAGCACTTCTCCCATTGCAAGAAAGATCAATCTAGTAGGCCAAACCAAACTAATAATTATAAGAGACTTGCAAAGATAACCAATCATATATAAAATAATTCAGAGGAGATTCAAATATTTCTCATAGATAAACTTGATCATAAACCCACAATTCATCGGATCTCGACAAACACACCGCAAAAAGAGTTACAACGAATAGATCTCCAAGAAGGTCGAGGAGAACTTTGTATTGAGATTCAAAGAGAGAGAAGAAGCCATCTAGCTAATAATTATGGACCCGAAGGTCTGTGGTAAACTACTCACAACTCATCGAAGAGGCCTTGGTGATGATGTAGAAGCCCTCCATGATCGATTCCTGATACGTCTCCGTCGTATCTATAATTTTTGATTGTTCCATGCCAATATTCTATAACTTTCATATACTTTTGGCAACTTTTTATACTATTTTTTGGGACTAACATATTGACCCAGTGCCAGTTCCTGTCTGTTGCATGTTTTATATTTCGCAGAAACCCCATATCAAACGGAGTCCAAATGGGATAAAAACGGATGGAGAATTATTTTGGAATATTTGTGATTTTTGGGAAGTAAAATCAACGCGAGACGGTGCCCGAGGTGGCCACGAGACAGGGGCCCACGCCCACTCCAGGTGGGCACGCCCCCACCCTCCTGGGCCCCTCGTAAGGCGGTTGATGCCCTTATTTGGCCGCAAGAAAACTAATTTTTGGAAAAAGATCTGGGCGAAGGTTTCAATCCAATCGGAGTTATGGATCTCCGGATATAAAACAAACGGTGCCAGGGCAGAATTCCAGAACGCAGAAATAGAAAGAGACAGAGAGATAGATCCAATCTCGAAGGGGCTCCCGCCCCTCCCACTCCATGGGAGCCAAGGACCAGAGGGGAAACCCTTCTCCCATCTAGGGAGGAGGTCAAGGAATAAGAAGAAGAAGAAGAAGGGGGGCTCTCCCCCCTTGCTTCTGGTGGCGTCGGAATGCCGCCGGGGGCCATTAGTATAATTTTTAGAAGTATGGTGAATGTTCAGATTGCTACAGACTGTTCTGTTTTTGATAGATTCTGTTTTTGATGCATAGTTTGCTTGTTTTGATGAATCTATCAATTTATATCAGTGGATTAAGCCATGTAAAAGCTATATTACAGTAGACACAATGCAAATACAAAATATGAATTGGTTTGCAACAATACTTAGAGTAGTGATTTGCTTTATTATACTAACGGATCTTACCGAGTTTTCTGTTGAAGTTTATGTGGATGAAGTGTTTGATCGAGGAGGTCTCGATATGAGGAAAAGGAAGAGAGGCAAGAGCTCAAGCTTGGGGATTCCAAAGGCACCCCAAGTAAATATTCAAGGAGACTCAAGCATCTAAGCTTGGGGATGCCCCAGAAGGCATCCCCTCTTTCTTCAACAAGTATCGGTATGTTTTCAGGATTCGTTTCGTTCATGCGATATGTGCAAGTCTTGGAGCGTCTTTTGCATTTAGTTTTCACTTTCATTTTATGCACCATGCTGGTATGAGATAGTCCTTGGTTGATTTATAGAATTCTCATTGCACTTCACTTAAATCGTTTGAGTATGGCTTTATAGAATGCTTCATGTGCTTCACTTATATCATTTGAAGTTTGTAGCAGAATCTGTCAAAAACAGCAAGGATGAAGATGGTCTCTCTCAAACAACCCTGTAACCAAATAACAAAGAGTCTCTTGTGTCCCCAACACACCCAATACAATGGTAAATTGTATAGGTGCACTAGTTCAGCGAAGAGATGGTGATACAAGTGCAATATGGATAGTAGATAAAGGTTTTTGTAATCTGAAATTATAAAAACAGCAAGGTAATTAATGGTAAAAGTGAGCGTAAACGGTATTGCAATGATAGGAAACAAGGCCTAAGGTTCATACTTTCACTAGTTCAAGTTCTCTCAACAATAATAACATAGATAGATCATATAACAATCCCTCAACATGCAACAAAGAGTCACTCCAAAGACACTAATAGCGGAGAACAAACGAAGAGATTATGTTAGGGTACGAAACCACCTCAAAGTTATCCTTTCTGTTCTATCTATTCAAGAGTTCGTAGTAAAATAACATGAAGCTATTCTTTCCGCTCAATCTATCATAGAGTTCATACTAGAATAACACCTTAAGACACAAATCAACCAAAACCCTAATGTCACCTAGATACTCCATTGTCACCTCAAGTATCCGTGGGCATGATTATATGATATGCATCACACAATCTCAGATTCATCTATTCAACCAACACAAAGTACTTCAAATAGTACCCCAAAGTCTCTACTGGAGAGTCAAGAAGAAAACGTGTGCCAACCCCTATGCATAGGTTCATGGGCGGAACCCGCAAGTTGGTCACCAAAACATACATCAAGTGGCACATGATATCCCATTGTCACCACAGATAAACACGACAAGACATACATCAAGTGTTCTCAAATCCTTAAAGACTCAATCCGATAAGATAACTTCAAGAGGAAAACTCAATTCATCACAAGAGAGTAGAGGGGGGGAGAAACATCGATCCAACTATAATAGCAAAGCTCGCGATACATCAAGATCGTGCCATAGAGAGAACACAGAGAGAGAGATCAAACACATAGCTACTGGTACATACCCTCGGCCCCGAGGGTGAACTACTCCCTCCTCATCATGGATAGCATCGGGATGATGAAGATGGCCACTGGTGATGGGTTCCCCCTCCGGCAGGGTGCCGGAACAGGCTCCCGAGAGGTTTTTGGTGGCTACAGAGGCTTGCGGTGGCGGAACTCCCGATCTATCTTCTCCATCGATGTTTTTAGGGTACGTAGGCTTATATAGGCGAAAGAAGTCGGTCGGGGGTGTTGGGGAACGTAGCAGAAATTCAAAATTTTCCTACGTGTCACCAAGATCTATCTATGGAGAAACCAGCAACGAGGGGAAGGAGAGTGTATCTACATACCCTTATAGATCACTAAGCGGAAGCGTTCAAGAGAACGGGGTTGAAGGAGTCGTACTCGTCGTGATCCAAATCACCGGAGATCCTAGTGCCGAACGGACGGCACCTCCGCGTTCAACACACGTACAGCCCGGTGACGTCTCCCATGCCTTGATCCAGCAAGGAGAGAGGGAGAGGTTGAGGAAGACTCCATCCAGCAGCAGCAAAACGGCGTGGTGGTGGTGGAGGAGCGTGGCAATCCTGCAGGGCTTCGCCAAGCACCTGCGGGAGAGGAGGAGGTGTCACGGGAGGGAGGGAGGCGCCAGGGCTTCAGGTGCGGCTTCCCTCCCTCTCCTCCACTATATATAGGGGCAAGGGAGAGGGGGCGCAGCCTTGGCCCTTCCTCCAAGGAAGGGTGCGGCTAGGGAGGAGTCCATCCTCCCCAAGGCACCTAGGAGGTGCCTTCCCCCTTTAGGACTCTCCCTTTCCCTTATCTCTTGGTGCATGGGCCTCCTGGGGCTGGTGCCCTTGACCCATATTGGCCAAGGCGCACACCCCTACAGCCAATGTGGCCCCCCTGGGGCAGGTGGACCCCTGGTGGACCCCCGGACCCCTTTCGGTACTCCCGGTACAATACCGATAATGCGCGAAACTTTTCCGGCGACCAAAACAAGACTTCCCATATATAAATATTTACCTCCGGACCATTCCTGAACTCCTCGTGACGTCTAGGATCTCATCCGGGACTCCGAACAACATTCGATAACCACATACAAACTTCCTTTATAACCCTAGCATCATCGAACCTTAAGTGTGTAGACCCTACGGGTTCGGGAACCATGCAGACATGACCGAGATGTTCTCCGGTCAATAACCAATAGCGGGATCTGGGTACCCATATTGGCTCCCACATGTTCCACGATGATCTCTTTGGATGAACCATGATGTCAAGGACTCAATCGATCCCGTATACAATTCCCTTTGTCTAGCGGTATTGTACTTGCCCGAGATTCGATCGTCGGTATGCCGATACCTTGTTCAATCTCGTTACCGGCAAGTCTCTTTACTCATTCCGTAACACATCATCCCGTGATCAACCCTTTGGTCACATTGTGCACATTATAATGATGTCCTACCGAGTGGGCCCAGAGATACCTCTCCATTACACGGAGTGACAAATCCCAGTCTTGATTCGTGCCAACCCAACAGACACTTTTGGAGATACCTGTAGTGCACCTTTATAGCCACCCAGTTACGTTGTGACGTTTGATACACCCAAAGCATTCCTACGGTATCCGGGAGTTGCACAATCTCATGGTCTAAGGAAATGATACTTGACATTAGAAAAGCTTTAGCATATGAACTACGATCTTTGTGCTAGGCTTAGGATTGGGTCTTGTCCATCACATCATTCTCCTAATGATGTGATCCCGTTATCAACGACATCCAATGTCCATGGTCAGGAAATCGTGACCATCTGTTGATCAATGAGCTAGTCAACTAGAGGCTTACTAGGGACATGGTGTTGTCTATGTACCCACACATGTATCTGAGTTTCCTATCAATACAATTATAGCACGGATAATAAACGATTATCATGAACAAGGAAATATAATAATAATAACTAATTTATTATTACCTCTAGGGCATATTTCCAACAGTCTCCCACTTGCACTAGAGTCAATAATCTAGTTTACATCGCCATGTGATTAACACTGATAGGTCACATTGCCATGTGACCAACATCCAAAGAGTTTAGGGGTTTGATCATGTTTTGCTTGTGAGAGAGGTATTAGTCAACGGGTCTGCAACATTCAGATCCGTATGTACTTCAAAATTCTCTATGTCATATTGTAAATGATGCTTCCATGCTCCACTTGAAGCTATTCCAAATGGTTGCTCCACTATACATATCCGGTTTTCTACTCAGAGTCACTCGGATAGGTGTTAAAGCTTGCATCGACGTAACCCTTTACGCCGAACTCTTTATCACCTCCATAATCGAGAAACATGTCCTTATTTACTCCAAGGACAATTTTGACCGCTGTCCAATGATCCATTCCTGGATCATTCTTGTACCCCTTGACTGACTCATGGCAAGGCACACTTCCGGTGCGGTACACAACATAGCATACTACAGAGCCTACGTCTAAAGCATAGGGGACAACCTTCGTCCTTTCTCTTTCTTCTGTCGTGGTCGAGCTTTAACTCTTAACTTCATACCTTACAACTCAGGCAAGAACTCCCTTCTTTGACTGATCCATCTTGAACACCTTCAAGATCATGTCAAGGTATGTGCTCATTTGAAAGTACCATTTAGCATTTTTGATCTATCCTCATAGATCTTGATGCTCAATGTTCAAGTTGCTTAATCCAGGTTCTCCAATGAAAAACACTTTTCAAATAACCCCATATGCTTTCCAGAAATTCTACATCATTTCTGATCAACAATATGTCAACAACATATACTCATCAGAAATTCTATAGCGCTCCCACTCACTTCTTTGGAAATACAAATTTCTCATAAACTTTGTACAAACCCAAAATCTTTGATCATTCCATCAAAGCGTACATTCCAACTCCGAGATGCTTACTCCAGTCCTTAGAAGGATCGCTGGAGCTAGCATACCTTTTAGCATCCTTAGGATCGACAAACCTTTATGATTGTATCACATACAACCTTTCCTTACGAAAACTGGTAAGGAAACTCGTTTTGACATCCAATTGGTTGATTTCATAAATGCAGCTAATGCTAACATGATTCCGACGGACTTAAGCATCGCTACGGATGAGAAAATATCATCATAGTCAACTCCTTGAACTTGTGAAAAACTCTTCACCACAAGTCGAGCTTCATAGACGGTGACATTACCGTTCACGTCCGTCTTCTTCTTAAAGATCCATTTATCTCAATGGCTTGCCGATCATCGGGCAAGTCCACCAAAGTCCATGATTTGTTCTGATACATGGATCCTATCTCGGATTTCATGGTTTCTAACCATTTGTCGGAATTTGGGCCCACCATCGCTTCTCCATAGCTCGTAGATTCATTGTTGTCTAGCAACATGACCTTCAAGACAGGATTACTGTACCACTCTGAAGTAGTAAGCATCCTTGTCACCCTACGAGGTACGGCAGTGACTTGATCCGAAGTTTCATGATCACTATCATAAGCTTCTACTTCAATTGGTGTAGGTGCCACGGGAACAACTTCATGTGCCCTGCTACACACTAGTTGAAGTGATGGTTCAATAACCTCATCAAGTCTCCACCATCCTCCCACTCAATTCTTTCGAGAGAAACTTTTCCTCGAGAAAGGACCCGTTTCTAGAAACAATTACTTTTGCTTCCGGATCTGAGATAGGAGGTATATCCAACCATTTTGGGTATCCTATGAAGATGTATTTATCAGTTTTGGGTTCGAGATTATCACGATGAAACCTTTTTCACATAAGCGTCGCAGCCCCAAACTTTTAAGAAAACGACAACTTAGGTTTCTCCAAACCATAGTTCAAACGGTGTCGTCTCAACGGAATTGCGTGGTGCCCTCTTAAAGTGAGTGTGGTTGTCTCTAATGCCTAACCCATGAACGATAGTGGTAATTTGATAAGAGACATCATGGTACGCACCATATCCAATAGGGTGCAACTATGATGTTCAGACACACCATCACACTATGGTGTTCCAGGCGGTATTAATTGTGAAACAATTTCCACAATGTCTTAA
Organism: Triticum aestivum; assembly: GCF_018294505.1. Taxonomy (NCBI): domain Eukaryota; kingdom Viridiplantae; phylum Streptophyta; class Magnoliopsida; order Poales; family Poaceae; genus Triticum; species Triticum aestivum. The sequence goes on from NC_057795.1 coordinate 409,021,906, forward strand.
TTGCGTGCCAAAGCTCGTAACTCAGATACTCATCTCTATGATCATATCATAGACATTTTAGCCTCTTGTCACAATGATCTTCAACTTCACTCTAAAATTACTTGAACCATTCAATAATTCAGACTTGTGTTTCATCAAGTAAATATACTCAACATCTACTCGAATCATCTGTGAAGTAAGAACATAACGATATTCACTGCATGCCTTAGCACTCATTGGACTGCACACATCAAAATGTGTTACTTCCAACAAGTTGCTATCTTGTTCCATCTTACTGAAAACGAGGCTTTTCAGTCATCTTGCCCATGTGGTATGATTTACATATCTCAAGTGATTCAAAATCAAGTGAGTCCAAACGATCCATCTGCATGGAGTTTCTTCATGTGTATACACCAATAGACATGGTTCGCATGTCTCAAACTTTTCAAAAATGAGTGAGTCCAAAGATCCATCAACATGGAGCTTCTTCATGCGTTTTATACCAATATGACTTATATGGCAGTGCCACAATTAAGTGGTACTATCATTACTATCTTATATCTTTTGGCATGAAAATGTGTATCACTACGATCGAGATTCAATAAACCATTCCTTTAGGTGCAAGACCATTGAAGGTATTATTCAAATAAATAGAGTAACCATTATTCTCCTTAAATGAATAACCGTATTGCGATAGACATAATCCAATCATGTCTATGCTCAACGCAAACACCAAATGACAATTATTCAGGTTTAATACTAATCTTGATGGTAGAGGGAGCGTGCGATGCTTGATCACATCAACCTTGGAAACACTTCCAACACATATCGTCAGCTCACCTTTAGCTAGTCTCCGTTTATTCCGTAGCTTTTATTTCGAGTTACCAACACTTAGCAACCGAACCGGTATCTAATACCCTGGTGCTACTAGGAGTACTAGTAAAGTACACATTAACATAATGTATATCCAATATACTTCTATCGACCTTGCCAGCCTTCTTATCTACCAAGTATCTAAGGTAATTCTGCTCCAGTGGCTATTCCCCTTATTACAGAAGCACTTAGTTTCGGGTTTGGGTTCAACCTTGAGTTTCTTCACTGGAGCAACAACTGATTTGCCGTTTCATGAAGTGCCCCCTTCTTGCCCTTGCCCTTCTTATCTAGTGGTTTCATTAAGCATCAACAATTGATGCTCCTTCTTGATTTCTACTTTCGCGGTGTCAAACATCGTGAATATCTCAAGGATCATCATATTTATCCCTGATTTGTTATAGTTCATCACAAAGCTCTAGCAGCTTGGTGGCAATGACTTTGGAGAAACATCACTATCTCATCTGGAAGATCAACTCCCACTCGATTCAAGTGATTGTTGCACTCAGACAATCTGAGCACAAGCTCAACGATTGAGCTTTTCTCCCTTAGTTTGCAGGCTAAGAAAATCATCGGAGGTCTTATACCTCTTGACGTGGGCACGAGCCTGAAATCCCAATTTCAGCCCTCGAGACATCTCATATGTTCCGCGACGTTTTGAAAACGTCTTTGGTGCCTCAACTCTAAACCGTTTAACTGAACTATCACGTAGTTATCAAAACGTGTATGTCCGATGTTCGCAACATCCACAGACGACATTTGGGGTTCAGCACACTGAGCGGTGCATTAAGGACATAAGCCTTCTACTGTCCGCATAATTGCTACTGTCAACTTTCAACTATATTTTCTCTAGGAACATATTTAAAACAGTAGAACTAAAGCGCAAGCTACGACATAATTTGCAAAGGGTTTTTGACTATGTTCAGGATAAATAAGTTCATCTTATGAACTCCCACTCAGATAGACATCCCTCTATTCATCTAAGTGATTACATGATCCGAGTGAACTAGGTCGTGTCCGATCATCAGGTGAGACGGACTAGCCATCATCGGTGAACATCTTCATGTTGATCGTATCTACTATACGACTCATGCTCGACCTTTCGGTCTCATGTGTTCCGAGGCCATGTCTGTACATGCTAGGCTCGTCAAGTTAACCTAAGTGTTTCGCGTGTGTAAATCTGGCTTACACCCGTTGTATGTGAACGTAAGAATCTATCACACCCGATCATCACGTGGTGCTTCGAAACGACGAACTTTGGAAACGGTGCACAGTTAGGGGGAACACTTTCTTGAAATTTTAATGAGGGATCATCTTATTTACTACCGTCGTTCTAAGCAAATAAGATGTAGAAACATGATAAACATCACATGCAATCAAAATAGTGACATGATATGGCCAATATCATTTTGCTCCTTTTGATCTCCATCTTCGGGGCTCCATGATCATCATCGTCACCGGCATGACACCATGATCTCCATCATCGTGTCTCCATGAAGTTGTCTCGCCAACTTATTACTTCTACTACTATGGCTACCAGTTAGCAATAAAGTAAAGTAATTACATGGCGTTGTTCAATGACACGCAGGTCATACAATAAATAAAGACAACTCCTATGGCTCCTGCCGGTTGTCATACTCATTGACATGCAAGTCGTGACTCCTAATACAAGAACATGATCAATCTCATACATCACATATCATTCATCACATACTTCTTGGCCATATCACATCACATAGCATACCCTGCAAAAACAAGTTAGACGTCCTCTAATTGTTGTTTGCATGTTTTACGTGGCTGCTATGGGTTTCTAACAAGAACGTTTCTTACCTACGCATAACCACAACGTGATATGCCAATTGCTATTTACCCTTCATAAGGACCCTTTTCATCGAATCCGTTCCGACTAAAGTGGGAGAGACTGGCACCCGCTAGCCACCTTATGCACCAAGTGCATGTCAGTCGGTGGAACCTGTCTCACGTAAGAGTACGTGTAAGGTCGGTCCGGGCTGCTTCATCCCACAATACCGTCGAAACAAGATTGGACTAGTAATGGTAAGTATATTGAACAAAATCAACGCCCACAACTACTTTGTGTTCTACTCGTGCATAGAATCTATGCAATAGACCTAGCTCATGATGCCACTGTTGGGGAACGTAGCAGAAATTCAAAATTTTCCTACGTGTCACCAAGATCTATCTATGGAGAAACCAGCAACGAAGGGAAGGAGAGTGCATCTACATACCCTTGTAGATCGCTAAGCGGAAGCGTTCAAGAGAACGGGGTTGAAGGAGTCGTACTCATCGTGATCCAAATCACCGGAGATCCTAGTGCCGAACGGACGGCACCTCCGCGTTCAACACACGTACAGCCCGGTGACGTCTCCCATGCCTTGATCCAGCAAGGAGAGAGGGAGAGGTTGAGGAAGACTCCATCCAGCAGCAACACAACGGCGTGGTGGTGGTGGAGGAGCGTGGCAATCCTGCAGGGCTTCGCCAAGCACCTGCGGGAGAGGAGGAGGTGTCACGGGAGGGAGGGAGGCGCCAGGGCTTCAGGTGCGGCTGCCCTCCCTCCCCTCCACTATATATAGGGGCAAGGGAGAGGGGGGGCGCAGCCTTGGCCCTTCCTCCAAGGAAGGGTGCGGCTAGGGAGGAGTCCATCCTCCCCAAGGCACCTAGGAGGTGCCTTCCCCCTTTAGGACTCTCCCTTTCCCTTATCTCTTGGCGCATGGGCCTATTGGGGCTAGTGCCCTTGGCCCATATAGGCCAAGGCGCACACCCCTACAGCCCATGTGGCCCCCCGGGGCAGGTGGACCCCTGGTGGACCCCCGGACCCCTTTCGGCACTCCCGGTACAATACCGATAATGCACGAAACTTTTCCGGCGACCAAAACAAGACTTCCCATATATAAATCTTTACCTCCGGACCATTCCGGAACTCCTCGTGATGTCCATGATCTCATCTGGGACTCCGAACAACATTCGGTAACCACATACAAACTTCCTTTATAACCCTAGCGTCATCGAACCTTAAGTGTGTAGACCCTACGGGTTCGGGAACCATGCAGACATGACCGAGACGTTCTCCGGTCAATAACCAATAGCGGGATCTGGATACCCATGTTGGCTCCCACATGTTCCACGATGATCTCATCGGATGAACCACGATGTCAAGGACTCAATCGATCCCGTATACAATTCCCTTTGTCTAGCGGTATTGTACTTGCCCGAGATTCGATCGTCGGTATGCCGATACCTTGTTCAATCTCGTTACCGGCAAGTCTCTGTACTCGTTCCGTAACACATCATCCCGTGATCAACCCTTTGGTCACATTGTGCACATTATGATGATGTCCTACCGAGTGGGCCCAGAGATACCTCTCCGTTACATGGAGTGACAAATCCCAGTCTCGATTCGTGCCAACCCAACAGACACTTTCGGAGATACCTGTAGTGCACCTTTATAGCCACCCAGTTACGTTGTGACGTTTGATACACCCAAAGCATTCCTACGGTATCCAGGAGTTGCACAATCTCATGGTCTAAGGAAATGATACTTGACATTAGAAAAGCTTTAGCATACAAACTACGATCTTTGTGCTAGGCTTAGGATTGGGTCTTGTCCATCACATCATTCTCCTAATGATGTGATCCCGTTATGAACGACATCCAATGTCCATGGTCAGGAAATCGTGACCATCTGTTGATCAACGACCTAGTCAACTAGAGGCTTACTAGGGACATGGTGTTGTCTATGTACCCACACATGTATCTGAGTTTCCTATCAATACAATTATAGCATGGATAATAAACGATTATCATGAACAAGGAAATATAATAATGATAACTAATTTATTATTGCCTCTAGGGCATATTTCCAACAGGGGGAGCCTCGAGGGGCCCACGAGAGGGTAGGGCGTGCCCAGGGGGGTGGGCGCCCCCCCCTATCTCGTGGCCTCCTTGAGGATCTTCTGACATGAACTCCAAGTCTCCCGGGTCATATTCTTCCTAAAAATCACGCTCCCGAAGGTTTCATTCCGTTTGGACTCAGTCTGATATTCCTTTTCTTCGAAATACTGAAACAGGCAATAAAACAGCAATATGGGTTGGGCCTCCGGTTAATAGGTTAGTCCCAAAAGTAATAAAAAAGTGTATAATAAAGCCCATAATCATTCAAAACATATAATAAAATAGCATGAATGCTTCATAAATTATAGATACGTTAGAGACGTACCAATATGCCAATCGGGTCAAATGTGCATTCAACAATAATAGTAGTATATATAGTCCTTAAGTGGCACGCATGTGAAAGGGCCAAGATGTTGTACTAGCTTTTCTAAAAAATGATGCTCTTCTAGCAAAAAAAGTACAACGGCCTGGCTTATGTATGTTAGTTGATATTATTGATCCATATACTCTATAAGTGTTTATATGTCTGTTAGTTTTGTACATTATTGGTTGATTGACTCGGTATTTTGATTCTTGAGACATCGCTTGTGTACATATCTAATTGGGAGAGAACATTATGCTGCGTGTGACACTTGAGTTGGACATAAAGTGGTTTTAAATATTCAAATGCACCTTAAACTGGATTCTAGCTTCTGAATTCGAGTATCGGCATTTGTAAATCATATTCATATATGAAAGTGGAATACATCTTTGTTGTGCTTTTGAAGATATATAAAAATACATAGAAAGATTTATAAAGATTCGTATAAGTATACAAAATGGATTCAAATTTAGTTGCCAGGGTAAACGTGGATGCTTATTGTCCCAAAATTTAAAAGAAGCGGCAAAATATCCACTCCCACGTCGGCTGCCTGAAGCCAGTGTTTGCGAGATGGAAATTACTGTCTACCCCTTACACAGACAATCCATCGGCCCAATTTCTACTGCTCTTAATAGGGGTAGGTTAGTAACTTCAATTAGATGTGACACGACCGCCTCTGAGCCCATTTAGACACAGTGGGCACCAAACATGGGAGGCAAAACACAGTTGATTCAAGCTCGCTCGAAAGACCTCTGTCTCTCCCTCCATTTCCCCATTCATACATGGGGGCGGCAAAGCAAACTTGACTCGGCCAAAATTTATGTAGGCAAATATTTTCAACAGGAGCAGCTTTGTAACTTCACTCAGACGTGACACAACCGCCCTACCTATCAGCCCCGTTCATACACCGTGGGTGCCAAACAACCTCTCATCACCCAAAATCGCTCTGGGCAAATATTGGGAGATGCGAGATTACCGTCCTATCCCCAACCGAAGAGACATCCAAATTTTAAACGGGGGCTAAGTTCGTAACTTTCCCATATTTCAGATAGGCGCATCCCAAAAACATGGTTCCCCATACCTCTCCCTCCATTTTCCCATTCATACACCATCCGTGCTAGAACACCATCCCCACACCAGCCTCCTCCGTCTGCCACCCCATCCATCGCCGCCGTCCTCCACCCCATCCATCGCCGCCGTCCTCCACCCATCCATCGCCGCCGTCTTCCACCATGCCAGAGCGCCTACCAAGACCGCGTCGTCCACTTCTAGAGATGTGTGTTTCTCATCCATGGTGATGGACCGGGAGCCTTGCATTGCATCCTATCGCTTCATCGGCGCCATCGTCCTCCTTGCCGGGGCCTCTCCCACGACCTTCTCGTCCACCGCACCGGGACTTATCCCCCGATGCACCCGTCTACCGTCGTCGATCTGCTTCAATGCCACCGATAGCCATCGCACCTTGATGCTTACACGGCGCAACAAGAGAGGTAGTACTACTTCATATCTGCTCAACTTTTTGATCTCAACCAGAAAATAGATCGTAACTTGGTGATGTACTTTCTTTTCAGCTCTTAGAATTTAGTTCTTAGTTCGAAGCAAACAATGGTTGCTAAATAGCATTTCTGCGGTTTGCAGCTTCAAATCTGCCATGGCACGGTCATAATAGGGTTTAATTGATCATGCTTAGGGTTTCCCCCCTTTTGTGATCACTATACGATCAGCATACGTGCTTCGTGTCATAATAGCACTGCTCCGCCCATCAAGCTAAACAAGCTTACTTGTTCAAATACGAATATGATATTATTAAAACAAAGTCGTTTAATTGGTCAGCTAAATGTTCCTAATTTAGTTTTGAAAATGCATGTACGCCGCTTGGGTGTGGACCTACAGGGTGCCCACGGTGGGCCGCGGCCCACTAATGACCCACAAGTATAGAGGATTTATCGTAGTCCTTTCGATAAGTAAGAGTGTCGAACCCAATGAGGAGTAGAAAGAAATGACAAGTGGTTTTTAGTAAGGTATTCTCTGCAAGCACTGAAATTATCGGTAACAGATAGTTTTGTGATAAGGTAATTCGTAACGGGTAACAAGTAACAAAAGTAACTAAGGTGCAACAAGGTGGCCCAATCCTTTTTGTAGCAAAGGACAAGCCTGGACGAACTCTTATGTAAAGCAAAGTGCTCCCGAGGACAGATGGGAATTACTGTCAAGCTAGTTTTCATCATGCTCATATGATTCGCGTTTGTTACTTCGATAATTTGATATGTGGGTGGACCGGTGCTTGGGTACTGCCCTTCCTTGGACAAGCATCCCACTTATTATTAACCCCCCTCACAAGAATCCGCAACTACGAAATAAGTATTAAGGTAAACCTAACCATAGCATGAAACATATGGATCCAAATCAGCCCCTTACGAAGCAACGCATAAACTAGGGTTTAAGCTTCTGTGACTCTAGCAACCCATCATATACTTATTACTTCCCAATGCCTTCCCCTAGGTCCAAATCATGGTGAGGTGTCATGTAGTCAACGTTCACATAATACCACTAGAGGAGAGAGAACATACATCTCATCAAAATATTGAACGAATACCAAATTCACATGATTACTTGTAACAAGACATCTCCCATGTCCTCGGGAACAAATATAACTACTCACAAAGCATATTCATGTTCATAATCAGAGGGGTATTGAATAGCATTAAGGATCTGAACATATGATCTTCCACCGAATAAACCAACTAGCATCAACTACAAGGAGTAATCAACACTACTAGCAACCCATAGGTACCAATCTGAGGTTTTGAGACAAAGATTGGATACAAGAGATGAAGTAGGGTTTGAGAGGAGATGGTGCTGGTGAACATGTTGATGGAGATTGACCCCCTCTCGATGAGAGGATTGGTGGTGGTGACGATGACAACGATTTCCCCCTCCCGGAGGGATGTTTCGCCAGCAGAACAGCTCCGCCAGAGCCCTATATGGGTCCTGCCCAGGTTCCTCCTCGAGACGGCGGCGCTTCGTCTTGAAAACTTCCTTATGATTTTTTTCCAGGGCAAAAGACACCATATAGCAGAAGATAGATGTTGGGGGCCTGCCAGGTGGCCCATGAGGTAGGGTGGCGCGCCCAGGGGGGTAGGATGCGCCATCCACCCTCGTGGCTGGCTGGTGGCCCCCCTCTGATGCTTTCTTTGCCCAATATTTTTAATATGTTCCAAAACTCATTTCCGTAGAGTTTCAAGAATTTTGGAGTTGAGCAGAATAGGTCTCTAATATTTTCTCCTTTTCCAGTCCAGAATTCCAGCTGCCGGCATTCTCCCTCTTCATGTAAACCTTATAAAATAAGAGAGAAAAGGCATAAGTATTGTGATATAATGTGTAGTAACAGCCCATAATGCAATAAATATTGATATAAAAGCATGATGCAAAATGGATGTATCACCCACCCTGGGATTTTTGGTCGGCCTAGGCCTCGATTCCCCTCTATTCTGTTGCGCTTCCGATCTCTACTCACCCCCAGTCACGTGCCTCGCTGGCGACTTGTCGTCCCCGGACGGCATGACTCTAGGAGGAGACACCGAACTAACAGGAGGTCAGGAGCCACTCGCCCAACAGTGTCACCGCTGCCCGGGCGCGCCGCCATGCCTATCTTCCCAGTCCGTTCAGGGCTCAGGGATGCAGCAGCCAGTAAGCTAACCCTATTTATCCTGAGATTCGTCCTCAACACTCAGCAGCCACTCCTCAGCACCCATTTTATAATCAATTCATTACTCATTAGGTAGGACTATCATTAGGGTTTGTTGTGTATTGAATGCTACCTACACTTAAGGTTCAGATGTATTTCAGTGATCTTTAGTACTTGTAAAGTTCACAGGGTTTCAAAATTTTGGGCCTAGGAATAGACACTAGCCATGTTGGATTGTTGTTCATATTGACATTGACCTAGGTTACGACTGCATGCCAGGTTTTTTGACAATTTTACCTCTCTTTCTTACTCATTCGATATGATATCCAATTATTCACGCTGATTAGTTGCAAACAGTAAGTGCTAGACCAACTTCTTGATTCAGATTTTGGATGGTCTCTTACTGCAGTTACAATTCTGCATACTTGTCCTAGTAAGATCACAAGTAATGATTGATTCGCTACCTTTATGCTTTCCTTGTCATATTTGTTGTCAATATTCTTTTAGGGTGGACCTCCCTGTTTCAAAATACTGGAACCACAGACATGAGTGAATAGTATTTATCTGTGTGATCTCTTCCATCATGTGTGGGCCACGAACACTGCATTGTATAGAAAGGAAGTGTCATATCCACCTTATACATATACTACGATCTTTTACATGGAATACAATCTGCCTACTTGCTTTGTGTCGCACCTACCAGCACTCCACCCTTGAAGCTAAACATTATGCCACTCATAATTCCTTAGTTTATTTGTTCAAATACGAATTTGATATGATTCTAATGTTCCTACTTCAGTTTTGAAATGTGTGTCTGCCTGTTATAGAGACATAAGAGGTTTGTATTTTGTGTGTGGTCTGGTCAACACGGTTAGGGGTGAACTTTGTATACGCAGGGGTTTGTAGGGAGACACTCTTCGAGTTGAATCCATAATGCATTCCATAGATAATCTGACTACTTTTTATATTTTCATGAATCTCAGATACTGAACAACATCATAATGATTATGAGCTTGGGCGCATGAAAAGAATAAAGCAGAACAATGACATGGCTGCCAAACGTAGCATTAAGGGACTAAAGTCAAGTCTGGATGCAATGCAATGCAAATGCTCTCCACCTACAGATTCATGCTCAGAATATGATCCTAACAATGATTCTGAGCTAGAGGGAGACCTAAGTCAATGTAGCTCCCTAGTGGAGGATTCAGAGGCAAATGCCCTATCTTATTCACCCATCAAGGTGTTTGCTCTAACTTTTCAAGGTTATATTGGTCGCACATATCTTGCAACTGATGCTTTGCATTGCTTCTACTTTGTTGCACTGCCATTAGCTTAGTTTACACATCATGTATGTGAATACACCATGCTTATCCATTTTCAATACATATTCCATCTATCATCATACCATATTTATACATTCAAATGTTGTTCTTGTGTATCAGACATTCAAAAGGAAGAGGGCGGTTGCTGATCGTGGAGGAGCACGAACAAAGTATTTGGAAAAGGTGTTGACGCCTGATAAATCAAATAGCCCATTAGGTGTAGTTGCAATATCACCAGACCCAGAAAACACGGCCACAACTCTAACAGACTCTAGCCATACTACATTGGCCATCTCTGATGCCCCAACTCAGCAGACACCAACCGCAACAAAAAAGTATGATGATGCCAGTTGACATAAAACCAGCTCTATGATGCAAAAACCCCATTCCAGCAAAGAGTACACCAAATCCAGTTGACAAATCTCTTTTCGAACGTGAGAGAGTCACAATTGCAGCAAATAGGACTCCTATTCCACTTCTTCCAAGTTTAGAAGATGAAGCTTATATTGTTGTCGGGAACTTTGTGTGTATATTTCCTTCATGGAAAGATTATACCACAGACAAAGAACAATCACCAATCTTGCTCCACAACTTACGCGTAAGTAATGTACTAATGTTATTCATTGTAATTACTGCATATGTTTCTGCTGACAGAAGACACAAGATTTCATTCTTTTAAATATGTGAGGATCAAACTAGATAGTCAGGACGAGCAAGGGTTGGTTGCGCTTTTCAAGCACTCGTTGATGAAGTATCATTCCTACGTGAGGCAAGCGCACTTCGATGGCAAGCCTCTAAACGAAATTTCTATAAAGTCTCTGGTGCTACATTTGTCAGACAGTGACTGAAATAATCTTGTTACACATTGGTGTCGTCTGCAGCGTAAGGTACTGTCTATGATATTATATCACAATTTGAACTACATTTCTGGATGTGCCTTAACGTCTCAATTGTAAGAAAATTGTTTACAGAAGAACATTCATTCTCAAGGGACAACAGAATCTCGCGACTATACTACATAGTGCATTGCTCTTGTGAGTACCTCTTGCCCTATATGACCATACTTACTTTCATATCTGGTTGATTATGTAGCATCACTGCACATGTTAGTCTCGTTATCCTCCATTTGGTGGACATTATAAGATCTGTATTGACTCTTACATAAATTTGGAATCAACCCAATGCTTTTGAAGAGGTTTAGCTCTGCAGTCCTCTTGTAAGGATTGAATGTCGTCTATCACTGTACTTACATTAACAACTACTCCCTTCATCCCATAATATAAGTGTTTTGCACAGTACACCAGTGTTCAAAACACTCTAATATTATGGGAAGAGGGATTGGTTCATTGTGTAACATTCTGCATCTTATCTCCCTCGCCCACCATTTACTAAAGAATATCATATCTATATTTAATCTTACCAAAAAGTTGAATACATAGACAATGCCAGTGCAGAAATGTAGCTCATTGCTCTTGTCAGTACACTTTGTCCTGTAACACTTGTACTTCCAAAGATTGGTAGTTGATTATGTAGCATCAATCTGCATCTTATCTTCATTATCCTCTACCCATCTCGTATTATCATATCTATAATCTATTATATACTTAAAACAAAAGTAAAGTAAGCCACCAGGTTCATCCACATAGGTTAGAAATATATGCTCCGGCAATCTTGATTTTGACAGCCAAGATTAAAAGAATCTAAAAGTTACGTGCAACAATATTATGTACATATATTTTCCATCTGACACGTATATGTTCAAAATCACGTAACAGAGGAAATCCTGACATGGTTCGGGCTCAAGTCAAAAGAAGAAAAACAAACTTCGGTCTACTAGATGGTTAAAAACGGAAGTAGTACCATACATGTGCCGTCCACAATATGTATTCATCGGAAACACGCACACATACGGTTTTCTTGGAGACAGGAACACGACAAAACACATGATTGACATTATCGCTAGCACCCGCGGCGTCTTCTTTAAAATCAGCAAGCCAAATACATAGGCAAGTCAAATCCTACCATGAGTTGGAGCGTAGGTTCCAGCTTCCGAAGCAACAAAGCATGGCACCTAGCCTCCTCAAGCTTCATGCGATCTTGCCGGCGCACCGATGGTGAGGATGCTGCAGCGGGACAGGAACGTAGCAGCTTGGCTGCATGGCCGGTGACTCGCAATGGCGGCGGCATGATCAACTAAAGTCAAGGGGCCAGCGCGATGGAGCATAACAGAAACACACACGTACACATGCGTCTGGATGAGAATAGTTGCGTTCATGGATCTCTCTTTCCTAAGCACGTATGCTAATTGATCCTTCATAGGTATGTCTACATATGGTCCTCTCAGCTAGCCGACATATATTATAATATGCATGCGTTTGTGAGATATATAGATGCTACAAGCTGTGGCGTGATTGAGTAAGGTATAATTTTAAGCCAGCCAAATCTGCTACCCAACAGACACATCACCAGCAAAATTAAAGTCTAGCAATTCTATGACACAGATGGCGACACAACGCTGACAAATATCAGAAACAACAAAAACTACAACATGATGTGAAACTCGACGGTCGACGAATTCACGCCCAACTAAACCTTTCGAATTGTCCATCACCTGAATCATAAAGGTGCAAAGCTATTATTCTTAGAACAATGTGCATTATCAGTTTGACTAACAATTTTCTAATCCGTTTGCAGCAAAAGCACCATGGCATACAAGAAGCTTGGTGACTTGACAACAAGACGACAAAAGTGAACATTCAAGTGAAAGTAATGAGAATGTGGGACTCACACAGTTCAACAATTGATGGCCTTATTACCCTCGGTTTGATCTTGATGAATGAAAAGGTTAAATCAAGACATATTCTATTGTAGATTGTTCTATTGTTTTAAACAACCACCGCTAAGCATTTTTGTTGTTTTTACAGGGTCAAAGAATTCATGCTACTATCAGGAAGACTCTGATAGACACGATGTATAGATCCAATCTTAATTGGATTTCCATCGTTGCGTTTAACATTAACCAGTGATAAAAAAAGTTCAACGGTAAGCTCCATAATGTTACAATCTCTTATTTTATTTACAAAAGTATATCTAATAGAACTAATGAAGCATGAATCATGTTTATTTACCAGTGTAAAATAATTGTTATACTTGACTCACCCCAATTGTGCAGGCACTCAGCGGAAGAAACTTTACCAGAAATGATTGAGATGGATAGAACTATCCAAGAAACACTAGAAAAAACATGTGTTTAACAAGAGGAGAACATTATTGGAACTTACTAGAATAAGGCACCGCAATGAGATAAATCAGGTAATGCGTGAGAGTTCTTCCAAGATGTGATATCACCACATTTCGAGGAAAAGAAGACTTTAAGACCTGCAATCACAACTGAGTTATATTAGTTAAACCTATACCATATTTTTCTTATTTATGTCTCCCAATTTCTTTAGAATGCTAACTTTTGAGCTTTTTGGTATTTTTTAGGATTTGGTGTTCACCGCATAGCTACAATAGACGAGTGACAAGAAAATATTGAATGCGGGCATACTTCATGTGATGAATGTCACAAATTAGCTACGAAATAAAGTAACATGTTTTTCCAAAGTTGTGACATGTCCAGAAAATGTAACACCTCGGTAAGCATATTCTATTAATTTGGACAACAAATTTTCTATTAAATTTAGTCGAGCACTAATTACAATGGTGATGTAAGAATAAAAATTGACTTCAAATTAGTGACCATACAAATACTACAAGATGCACTTTATTTGACGACAAGGCCGAAATTTTGCATACACTGCAGCAGTAAGAACAGCAAAGAAAACACCCAAAAGGTTGATGAAATCAAGATATGAATTGCTTATGAAAAATGCAAGAAGACAAGTGGTCAGTTCAAAGATAAAATAGTAGAAACAAAACATAGAAGAACAAGTAGGTCATCCAAAAATATTGATGATTAGTAGCTTATCAAGTGAAACTAAGGAACTATTTATATTTGCTGGGATAAGAGTAAGGATACCTAACATCAACCAAATATAAAGAGGAGATGTTAGCACTATCAGAAGTATGCCATACTGTAATTATTATTTCAAATACATATGAACATACACTTTTTTGAGTTTTTATGTATTGCAGAAGTTCGTCTATCATGTAGCCTTTTCAGTTCAAGAGAACCACCAGAGAAGTTCTAATATTATAGTACAAGTGATACAAAAATCTTAGGAAGGAGTGATAGAACCATTACGTGGAAGGGCGCAGAGCAATAGCACTAATAGTGGTAGAGGTCTGACAGCACGAACAATTAGGAAGGAGGCAACTCACTTGGTACACTAATTGCATGGCAAATCTGAAGAACCCAAAGATTTATGTTCGCATTCAATCTCAACAATAACAATCTCAACTTTGTGTCACAAAAACTATGGAGCAAGTTATGGTTGATGATAGGCTTGAGATGCTATAATTGGACAATTAAGTTGAGAGGTAAGGGCACAATGTACTCTCTAAAAGATTAACTACTACATTTCTAAATTTTCTGCCATTGATCAATTATGTATCCATGAACTAATTTTGCATAGAAAAGGCCATTACTAATCTCTCTGATACAACAGATATACAAAAGCCACAATCGACGACACTTTCATCTATCTTACAATTAGTCTCCAAATTCCCCCTCTCTCTCTTTTATTGTCTCCCAAAAATAAGCGTCATACCATAGCCTCCTCATTTGACAAAGCTCACTGGACAATGCTCTGCATCGCACCATCCAAAATGTGTCTTAAGCAGTGTATCAAACCATGCTTACATATATACCTTTGATCTTTCTAGAGAAAAACCATTTATACGGCTATAATATTTTCGTTCTTGACAAATGATTAATCAGAAAAATTCTACAGATTAACATGTACTCCCTCTATAAAGAAATATAAGAGCGTTTAGATCTTAACATGTACTCTTATATTGCTCTTATATTTCTTTACGGAGGGAGCATCACTCATCGAATCCACTTAAAATTCACTTCAAATCAACTCAATCTACTCTCATCTCTCTCATACTACAAACCTCCAAAAGCCACGATCCCCAACACTTATCTCTGTCATGAATAGTCCCCAAATCCACATCTGTACTATACCGTCTCTCTCAAAAAGTGGATCTTCTTTAATAACTATATATCGAGTGTGACTATGGATGGGGATTCTACCGCTACTTCTTATATGGGGTCAAATTTAGCTTATGTGACAAGGAGAGAAGATGATATATTTAATTACCTCTGCCTCCTCTTCCGCCAAATCCATTTGGATCTGGACGTTGGGACTGAAGCTGCGGCACTCTGCTCGCCTACGGTTGTCGGTGCCACGACTTCTCCTGCAGCTGCGCATGTGCTGCTGCTGTCTGAGATGAGCAGAGGAGAGCGAACATTTCCCATCTTGCTGTGGCCAGCGACGATGCCGAAGACCAAAGCTCGACAGCAGCGACCGACGGTGGCAGTGTGGTAGAGAAATAAATTGATGCGAGACTGGGCTGACTGCTTGGGAACAAGCACGAGGATTTGGGCTGAGTTGGGCTGAGAAATAACTCAACAAAAAAAAGTTAATTAGCGGAGGTTCGTTTCAAAAAAAATGACCGAGGTTAAAAAAGTTTGCAGGCCCAGGATGATCCTTTTTTTTCGGGTGGCCCAGGATGATCCTGCAACTGTAATATAGCATTATGAAAAAACATATCTAAAAAAGCATTACAAAAAATAAATATCCACTATGTGTTATAAAGCAACTATTTAGTTTACAACCCCAATAAAAGATTAAAAAAGAAACCTAAAACAAAAAAATGGATTACATATTACGAAAATCTATTTTCAAGTAACAATGTGTATTAGAAATATACATTACAAATCTGGCGGAAAAATATACATCATGAATGACTCATTTCCATCGGTAGAGTAAATAAATATAACAAAAAATCTAGCCGCGCAAATGCGCGGGCCGCACTACTAGTTACTCTCTAAAATGTAGAGTACAAACAATGCTTATGAAGAAGATTTTGTGCTGAAATTCTTGAGTTATCCTTCCCTTGACATGGAGAAGGGCATTATAAAGCCGGTGTTAACTGTTAATGTAAGTTAGTCCTTCTAAAGCCTTATCCTCAACTATTGTTTAATTTATTCATACTCCCTATCGTCAACTGGTGTTTAGTTTGTTGTTTCCATCAAAATGCATGTTCGCAACAACTGTAAGTTCTAGGTTTTAGTTGTAAAACCAAATTCCTTATTGATACCATGCACATTACTCAATACTCCCTATATGTATCCTTGTTTTTTCGGATCTATAATCCAGTGTGTGGTGAAGCAGCCCACATTTGCACCTTGTCATCTCCTGTTTTATCTTACTGATGTGGTTGATGATATGAACAACATGCCATGCACATTAACCAAAATAGATACAATGATTGTCTTTGCCCTTCATCTATGCTTGTTTTGATGACATGGTAATCCAATAGTGTGGTGAAGCTCCCCGCATTATGAACAATGCCAAATTATGCTATTGATATTTTGAACTTACTCTTTATTTTCCAATTTGAAATTGGATGGAATTGATAATACAGTTACCATCTTTGTTTATACGCGTGCAAAACATGTCATCTCTCTGCTTGTTTCAGGGTGATATGTCTGATGGCATGCACAAGTCTTCTGAAGGCTATGAGACAAACCCAACATATATTGCATCAAAAAAGGCAAAACATCTTGAAGATGGCGAGACAACCCCAAAGTCTTGTCTTGATGCAGTGTTCAAGTTACTTGAGACTAGTAGTCAGAAAAGCTCATAGAATTTGCTGTTTGAATCAGTTCGACTTGTTCAGTCCCAAGTTCTAGCAGAAAGGCATTCTGCAACTCAACTTCGACTTAAAGTCCTATCTCTAAGAAAGATTGCGGAGAATACTGATGAGAACCTCATTGCTAAACAGCTATACATGGAAGCTATGACCGACATGCTAGGCCAGTCTCACAGCCTTCTCAGCACCTTGTGCAGCAGTTCTCGAGCAAGGCTAACCTTTCTTGAACTGTCTTGGAAGTGGTCTTTATTCAGTATTATTTTGTTACGCTGTAATGGTGCCCAGTTTTTGTAATCTGCTTCTTCGTTGCGCTTTATGATCACTGGTGGTGAACTCCGATGCCCAGTGGATGTAATATATTATAAATCCTTTGTTGTAAATTGTAGGTTTATTCTAAGTTACTATGCCGTAATTTCTTTATTGTATACAGTAGGCTTGTTCTTAATTCGTACTAGTTACCTTATATGCCATCATTCGCTATCTGAAATAACGTCGAAAATCTGATGTAGTCGACCGAGCAGAAGCATTTGCCTCTAACGGGCCTGCATTTTAGCGGACTGCAATTGGGCCGGCCTGCATCTTTCTTGGGCCTGAAAGGCCATTGGGGCCGTCACACTTTGCGCCAGGCTCACAACTTACACGGGCCTTTATTCGGCCCAAAGTTTAGTTGGGCCTTTAGTGGACCGAGCGCTTAATTGGGCCCACGTAGCTTCGGGCCATTAACAGACTGAATATTCTGCTGGCTTGTTACGGCCCAGAAGAAACCATGGGCCATTAGCAGGCTGAAATGCATGTTGGGCCTCAGTTTTCACTAGTCCTCGATGGGCCTTCAATGGGCTGAAATGTAGACTGGGCCATTATTAGCGCAGTTATATGACGGGCCATTATCAGGCCGAAACATATCTCGGCCTTAGTTGGCCCACTGATATCATGGGCCTTGAGAGGCCAAAAGCTTAGTAGAGGCATCAACGGGCCGAATTCTACGACATGCCTTTAACAGGCCCAAAGTCACGTTGGGCTGAACTGTTGCCACCTTGACCATGGGTTGTTAGTGGGCCGGATGTCGCGTCGGACCATATATGGCCCATGGGCAGCACGGGCCATTCCCAGGCCGAAAGACACACCGGCTGAAATGGGTCCATTGAATGAGTCCTAGATTAGGGGGTCATTGGGTATCTGGTCTATTCAATATGGGTCGGACTGATGGGCCGTGAAGATAAAGCCGAAGACTATCCCCTGTGTCCGGGTAGGACTCCTATTTGCATGGACGGCAAGATTGGTGTCCGGATGTATTATTTCCTTCCCTTGTAAACCAACTATGTACAACCCTAGGCCCCTCTGGTGTATATATAAACCGGAGGGTTTAGTTCGTAGAGGCTATTAGAATAATTATAGGCTAGACAGCTAGGGTTTAGCCATTACGATCTCGAGGTAGATCAACTCTTGTAACCCCTATACTCATCGAATATAATCAAGCATGACGTAGGGTTTTACCTCCTTTAAGAGGGTCTGAACCTGGGTAAACATCGTGCCCCCATTGTCTCTTGTGACCATTGATCCTTAGACTCACAGCTTGGGCCCCCTACCCAAGATCTGCCTGTTTTGACACCGACATTGGTACTTTCATTTAGAGCTCCGCTGTGTTGTCAACGGGACAATTGATGACTCGCCTCGTCATCGATGATGATGTTGTTTCCAAGGAGACCTTTCTCCTTGGTCAGCTCTTTGTGTTTGGTGGCTTCGCGCTACGTGCCAACTCGACTAGTCACCTTGAGCAAGTCGATAGCTACGCCCCTGGTCACCAGATCAGGTTTGGAACTTTGAACTACATCGCCAATATCCGAGGAGACCTTATCTTTGAGGGCTTCACGGCCTCGGTCGCCGCTCCCCACCCATACGAAGCAGGCCCTTAGGATCCACTATCAGATCCCGTCCAGGGGTCGACGCTCGTATCTGCCTTGGCCTTAGATCCGGGGCGGGCCACATCGTCCGAAGACGGGAGGATGGAACCCCGCTGGACTTTCTCCTATCATGGAGCTTCCAGCCGGAAACCCAGATGTGACCACTTCGTCTGCGAACCCGAAATTAAACGGGACTCTCCCCGTCATCGCTTCTGGACGTCAACTCCGAACTATCGAGGTCTGCATCCATCAGGCTCGATCAAGTGGTTATCACCAAGCCTGGCTCCGCAGATCCACAGACTCCTATCCAGCTTTCTCTCTTAAATGAAACACTTGACTTAATACAATCTCTCGCCATCATGGAAGTGTCACCTCCGAACTACACCCAGCTTGGGCTGGGGGCTGAGAGCAGGGAATTTTACGTCTGACCCACCACCCACTTAATAGCCATTGTCTAGGATTTAACCGATATGCTAGACTACGCCTCCGAAGACATCGATGTCATGGACGAGGATGTTAACGCCAAACCAGTCCAAAACCTGCCTATCACTAGGCGTTGGACGACCACTCCTACCAACGACGTATACATGGTGGATACACCTGAGAAGAAGGACGACGATGGCACTCAAGATCCAGACAAGGACAAGCCCGTCGATGAACCACCAAAGCGCCAGCGTCAACGGCATCGCTCACGATCGCACCGGGCAAGGGAAAGCAATATTGGCACCGGAGATAATGACACTCCGGACAACGCCGAAGACCCCGAACACCCTGTCGAACCTGCATTCGAGCAAGATGAAAGGGAAGAGGGTCAATACAGCCCCGAACACGCTGATCACGAGGATTCAGAAGATAGTAACTACTTACCTGTCTCCGAAGAGGATGTTAGCCTTGGTGACGATGATTTTATCGTCCCAGAGGAACCCCTCGAACAAGAACACTTCAAGCGACAACTCATCGCCACCGCGTGGAGCCTAAAAAAGAAACAACAACAGCTTCAAGCCGAACAGGATACGCTCAACGATAGATGGACCAAGATCGTAGCCACCAAAGAATACGGCTTCCAGCGACCAACAAAGAGTTACCCCAGATGCAGGCTGCTGCCACAATTCGTCGACAAGGCCTTTGAGCCAATACCGTCAAAATACAATTATGCTGATCAACCAGACCGACCACCACATGGACAGGACAAAACGGCTCATCATGTCGAACATCAGCCCACGCCCCCTCACCGTAGAGGCAAGGAGACAGCAGCTCCGGGCTACACGTATTACTTACGTCAAGACCTGACCAATAGAGTCGGCCAGACTATATCCATCTATGGATGAAGAGAATGTGCGCCAGCACAAGATGACGGCCATCAAGCCTGGCACATTGAATATAAGAAAGTTCGGGGTCAGCACTGAACGCAGATGTCATCCGAACTCCGCCGCGATGTTGCCCGGAATAGAGGTGCCGCACACCCTATGTGCTTTATCGATGAAGTAATGCAGCACTGATAACCCACAAGTGTAGGGGATCAATTGTAGCCTCTTTCGATAAGTAAGAGTGTCGAACCCAACGCGGAGCTAAAGGTAGAACAAATATTCCCTCAAGTTCTATCAACCACCGATACAACTCTAAGCATGCTTGACGGTCGCTTTACCTAGAACAAGTATAAAACTAGAAGTACTTTGTAGGTGTGATAGGATAGGTTTGCAAGATAACAAAAAGTACGTAAATAAAAACTAGGGGTTGTTTAGCTAAAGAAGCAATAAAGTAAATATAGCGAGTGTGGAAAAATGGTGGTAGGAGTTGTGAAATTGTCCCTAAGCAATTGACTACTTTACTAGACCAATAACAAGTTTTATGTGGGAGAGGCATAAGCTAACATACTTTCTCTTCTTGGATCATATGCACTTATGATTGGAACTCTAGCAAGCACCCGCAACTACTAAAGATCATTAAGGTAAAAATCAACCATAGCATTAAAGTATCAAGTCCCCTTTATCCCACACGCCACAACCCCCTTACTCGGGTTTATGCTTTTGTCACTCAAGCAACCCACTATAAGCGAATCATGAACGTATTGCAACACCCTACAGCGGGAATCCCTCACGCTTGCGTGACACGGAGGGCATAATAGGACAGCAGCATAACCACAAGCAAATTAAACCAATCATAGCAATTCATCAACCACCGATAGGACAACGAAAATCTACTCAGACATCATAGGATGGCAACACATCATTGGATAAATAATATAAAGCATAAAGCACCATGTTCAAGTAGAGGGTACAACGGGTTGCGGGAGAGTGGACCGATGAATATAGAAGAGGGAAGGTGATGGAGATGTTGGTGAAGATGGCGGAGGTGTTGGTGAAGATCGCGGTGATGATATGGCCCCCGGCGGTGTTCCGGCGCCATCGGAAGCAAGGGGGAGAGAGCCCCCCCCCCTCTTCTTCTTCTTCCTTGACCTTCTCCCTAGATGGGAGAAGGGTTTCCCCTCTGGCCCTTGGCTTCCATGGCATGGGAGGGGAGAGAGCCCCTCCGAGATTGGATCTGTCTCTCTGCCTCTCTCTGTTTCTGCGTTCTCAGATTCTGCCCTTTCACCATTTCTTTTGTATCCAGAGATCCGTAACTCCGATTGGGTTGAAACCTTCGCCCAGATTTTTCTCTGAAAATTAGCTTTCTTGCGGCAAAAGAGGAGCGTCAACCGCCTTACGTGGTGCCCACGAGGGTCAGGGGGGCGCCCCCTGCCTCGTGGCCCCCTCGAGCACCGTCTCGCGTTGTTTTTTTTCCCAAAAATCATAAATATTCCAAAAATGATCTCCGTCCGTTTTTATCCCATTTGGACTCCGTTTGATATGGGGTTTATGCGAAACATAAAACATGCAACAAACAGGAACTTGCACTGGGCACTAGATCAATATGTTAGTCCCAAAAATAGTATAAAAAGTTGCCAAAAGTATATGAAAGTTGAATAATATTGGCATGGAACAATCAAAAATTATGGATACGACAGAGACATATTAGCATCCCCAAGCTTAATTCCTGCTCGTCCTCGAGTAGGTAAATGATAATTATATAATTTTTTATGTGGAATGCTACCTAGCATAATCTTGATCATATGTCTAATCATGGCATGAATATTAAGACACGAGTGATTCAAAGCAATAGTCTATCATTTGACATAAGAACAATAATACTTCGAGCGTACTAATAAAGCAATCATGTCTTTTCAAAATAACATGGCCAAAGAAAGTTATCTCTACAAAATCATATAGTCTGGCTATGCTCCATCTTCATCACACAAAATATTCAAATCATGCACAACCCCGATGACAAGCCAAGCAATTGTTTCATACTTCTGACGTTCTCAAACCTTTTCAGCACGCAATACATGAGCGTGAGCCATGGATATAGCACTATGGGTGGAATAGAATATGATGGTGGAGGTTATGTGGAGAAGAAAAAAAGGGAGAAGGTCTCACATCGACGCGGCTAATCAACGGGCTATGGTGATGCCCATCAATTAATGTCAATGTGAGGAGTAGGGATTGACATGCAATGGATGCACTAAGAGCTATAAGTGTATGAAAGCTCAAACTAAAAACTAAGTGGGTGTGCATCCAACTTGCTTGCTCATGAAGACCTCGGGCATTTGAGGAAGCCCATCATCAGAATATACAAGCCAAGTTCTATAATGAAAATTCCCACTAGTATATGAAAGTGACAATATAGGAGACTCTCTATATGAAGAACATGGTGCTACTTTGAAGCACAAGTGTGGTAAAGGATAGTAACATTGCGCCCCTTTTTTTTCTTTTTTTTATGGGCTTCTTTGGCCTCCTTTTTTTATTTAGCCTTCTTTGGCCTCTCTTTATATATATATATATATATATATATATATATATATATATATATGGGGTAATGATCTATAATGATGATCATCACACTTTTATTTACTTACAACTCGAAACTAGAACAAATATATGACTCTATATGAATGCCTCCGGCGGTGTACCGGGATGTGCAATGATCTAGCATAGCAAAGATATCAAAAAACAGACAAGCCATGAAAACATCATGCTAGCTATCTTACGATCATGCAAAGCAATATGACAATGAATTCTCAAGTCATGTATATGATGATGATGGAAGTTGCATGGCAATATATCTCGAAATGGCTATGGAAATGCCATAATAGGTAGGTATGGTGGCTGTTTTTAGGAAGATATAAGGAGGCTTATGTGTGATAGAGCGTATCGTATCACGGGGTTTGGATGCACTGGTGAAGTTTGCACCAACTCTCGAGGTGATAAAGGGCAATGCACGGTACCGAAGAGGTTAGCAATGATGGAAGGGTGAGAGTGCGTATAATCCATGGACTCAACATTAGTCATAAATAACTCACATACTTATTGCAAAAATATATTAGCCATCGAAACAAAGCACTACGCGCATGCTCCTAGGGGGATAGATTGGTAGTAAAAGACCATCGCTCGTCCCCGGCCGCCACTCATAAGGAAGACAATCAATAAATACCTCATGCTCCAACTTCGTTACATAATGGTTCATCATACGTGCATGCTACGGGAATCACAAACCTCAACACAAGTATTTTTACAATCCACAAATACCCACTAGCATGACTCTAATATCACCATCTTTATATCGCAAAACTATTGCAAGGAATCAAACATATCATATTCAGCGGTCTCCAAGTTTATGTAGGATTTTATGACTAACCATGTGAATGACCAATTCCTGTCATCTCTCTAAATAGATATAAGTGAAACAAGATAGTTTAATTATTTCTACAAAATATATGCCCACGCTCTAACAAATATAAGTGAAGCAAAAGAGCATTCTACAAATGGCGGTTTTCTATGTGAAGAGAAACAGACAATCCAAACTTCAAATGATATAAGTGAAGCACATGAAGCATTCTATAAAGCCATACTCAAAAGATTTAAGTGAGGGGCAATGAGCATTCTATAAATCAACCAAGGAATATCTCATACCAACATGGTGCATAAAAGAAAAGTGAAAACTAAATGCAAAAGATGCTCCAAGATTTGCACATATCACATGAACGAAACGAATCCGAAAACATACAGATACTTGTTGAAGAAAGAGGGGATGCCTTCCGGGGAATCCCCAAGCTTAGATGCTTGAGTATCCTTGAATATTTACTTGGGGTGCCTTGGGCATCCCCAAGCTTGAGCTCTTGCCTCTCCTCCTTTTCCTCATATCGAGACCTTCTCGATCAAACACTTCATCCACACAAAACTTCAACAGAAAACTCGGTAAGACCCGTTAGTATAATAAAGCAAATCGCTACTCTAAGTACTATTGAAAACCAATTCATATTTTGTTTTTGCATTGTGTCTACTGTAATATAGCTTTTCCATGGCTTGATCCACTAATAGAAATTGATAGTTTCATCAAAACAAGCAAACTATGCATCAAATACAGAACAGTCTGTAGCAATCTGAACATTCACCATACTTCTGGTACTCTAAAAGTTCTACCAAAATTAGTAAAAATAAACAATTTGTACAGCAAGGCAGTGCAAAAAGAATCAGAACCGTTTGACGTTTCAGTAAAAAAATGTAAAATCACGCACTACAACCAAAGTTTCTGTCCTGCAACCTACAAACCAACAAGCATTGTAAACATCCTAAAGGCAAACCTTGGCACATTATTTTTATAATATAATGGAATTTTACAAGGGGATAATTATTTTTGATGAAAAGTTTCTGTAATTAAGATTCACAAGTTTCTGTGAGCATGAACAAAGTTCAAGGAGCTCTCCCTCTTCAACAATGCTTGTCTCTCTCACTTTCACTTTCCTTTTTGAAACGTTTGGGGTTCCCCTCTTTATTTTTTGTTTTTAAACTATATAAAAGCACTCAACATAAATAAATGACTCTCTAAAACTTCCGAGTTGTCTCCCTAGCAGCGCTTTCTTTAAAGCCATTAAGCTAGGCATTTAGTGCTCAAGTAATGAATCCACCCAGATCCCAAGGTATATCAAAGCCAATTTTAATTAACAATGATTTGAAATTTAGTAGTGATCACAAAGTAACATATATCAAGCAAAAACTAAGTCTAACTCTCTTCCTATGCATTGGCATGTCATGAAAGAACAATTCATGCACACCAAGTAAAGGCCAATGCATAGTATAATCAGTTTCTTGCAATTCTATCGTGTTGGAAACATAGAGAGGTGGAGATATAGTTCCTCTCTCATAATAATTGAAAGTAGGAGCAGCAAGCACATGCATATTATAACTATCAAAATATCATGTGTAGTAGTAAAACGTAACCCATCAATATAATCCTTAATAAGGGCAAACTTCTCTGATATAGTGTAGTAGGGAGAATTCAAAAAGATAATAGGACTATCATGCGTGGGTGCAATAGCAAAAATTTCATGTTTAACATAAGGAACTATAGCAAGTTCATTTCCATAAGCATAATTCATATTGGCATCTTGGCCACAAGCAGCATCAAAAAGGGATATTTCAAAAGAATCAACGGGATCATGACAATCATCATAGCAATCATCATAGCAATCATCCTTCGGTAAGCACGAAGGAAAATTAAACAATGTATGAGTTGAAGAGTTACTCTCATTAGAAGGTGGGCACGGGTAGCTAATCACTCTACCTCCTTTTGTTCTTCGCTCTCCTCATCATCTTTTTCATCCAATGAGCTCGCAGTTTCATCAATTCCTTCTTCCATAGACTCCTGCAAAATATTAGTCTCTTCTTGGACAGCGGAGACTTCCTCAATAAATGCATCAATATCGAAATTGAATTCATAATTCTCATAACAATATTTAAGTATAGCAAAATTTTCAGGTCTATAAACTGAATCATCCAAATCTTCAAACTCTTTAAACAAAGATTCAATTTCATAAGCACCCATAAAAGCAACGAATTCTTCTATTTGTTCCACATCATAATAATCATATATACCATTAGCATAAGAAGCTAAGGTTTCATTATCATTAAATTTGCATGAAAAGGGAAGGTGTGGAGCCTTCATCCTAGAGTAACAAGTATAATCATGTCTCTAGCATAGATCCTGAGCATACCAACGCAACATATAAATTTGATCCCATAATAGTTTCCCTTTTTGTGTCAAGTGATAATCCCTAAAGTATTCACCTTGATCCAATGTGTCTCCCATAACATAATTGAATGGGGTTTTCTCAGGATTATCAAAGTAGTACATAATATCTTTCACATAATGAGCATCGAGGGTTTTAGGGGGTTCCCCATCTCCATGAGTAGCAAGTACACCTAATTTTTTTGGTATTTCGTGTTCCATATCCATAACTAAAGATAGAGAACAACTTAGAACAGGAAATAAAAATTACTTAGTGAT
Organism: Triticum aestivum; assembly: GCF_018294505.1. Lineage (NCBI taxonomy): Eukaryota > Viridiplantae > Streptophyta > Magnoliopsida > Poales > Poaceae > Triticum > Triticum aestivum. Next base: position 409,048,141 of record NC_057795.1, read on the forward strand.
AAAGCAAACAATCACACACGAGAATATTCACCCCACGCTATGACTCCCCGGCAACGGCGCCAGAAAAAGGTCTTGATAACCCACAAGTGTAGGGGATCAATTGTAGCCTCTTTCGATAAGTAAGAGTGTCGAACCCGATGAGGAGCTAAAGGTAGAACAAATATTCCCTAAAGTTTTATCGACCACCGATACAACTCTACGCACGCTTGACGTTCACTTTACCTAGAACAAGTATGAAACTAGAAGTACTTTGTAGGTGTCATAGGATAGGTTTGCAAGATAATAAAAAGTATGTAAATAAAAACTAGGGGCTGTTTAGCTAAAGAAGCAATAAAGTAAATATAGCGAGTGTGGAAAAGTGGTGGTAGGAGTTGTGAAATTGCCCTAAGCAATTGACTACTTTACTAGACCGATAACAAGTTTTATGTGGGAGAGGCATAAGCTAACATACTTTCTCTTCTTGGATCATATGCACTTATGACTGGAACTGTAGCAAGCATCTGCAACTACTAAAGATCATTAAGGTAAAACCCAACCATAGCATTAAAGTATCAAGTCCCCTTTATCCCATATGCCACAACCCCCTTACTCGGGTTTATGCTTCTGTCACTCAAGCAACCCACTATAAGTGAATCATGAACGTATTGCAACACCCTATAGCGGGAATCCCTCACGCTTGCGTGACACGGAGGGCACAATAGGACAGCAACATAACCACAAGCAAATTAAACCAATCATAGCAATTCATCAATCACCGATAGGACAACGAAAATCTACTCAGACATCATAGGATGGCAACACATTATTGGATAATAATATGAAGCATAAAGCACCATGTTCAAGTAGAGGGTACAGCGGGTTGCGGGAGAGTGGACCGTTGAATATAGAAGGGGGAAGGTGATGGAGATGTTGGTGAAGATGGCGGAGGTGTTGGTGTAGATCGCGGTGATGATGGTGGCTCCCGGCGGTGTTCCGGCGCCACTGGAAGCAAGGGGGAGAGAGCCCCCCCTTCTTCTTGTTCTTCCTTGACCTTCTCCCTAGATGGGAGAAGGGTTTCCCCTCTGGTCCTTGGCTTCCATGGCATGGGAGGGGCGAGAGCCCCTCCGAGATTGGATCTGTCTCTCTGTCTCTCTCTATTTCTGCGTTCTCAGATTTTGCCCTTTCATCATCTCTTATATATCTGGAGATCCGTAACTCCGATTGGGTTGAAACCTTCACCTAGATTTTTCTCCGAAAATTAGCTTTCCCGCGGCAAAAGAAGAGCGTCAACCACCTTACGGGGTGCCCACGAGGGTCAGGGGCGCGCCCCCTGCCTCATGGCCCCCTCGGGCACCGTCTCGCGTTGGTTTTTCTTCCCAAAAATCATAAATATTCCAAAAATGATCTCCGTCCGTTTTTATCCCGTTTGGACTCCGTTTGATATGGGGTTTCTGTGAAACATAAAACATGCAACAAACGGGAACTGACACTGGGCACTGGATCAATATGTTAGTCCCAAAAATAGTATAAAAAGTTGCCAAAAGTATATGAAAGTCGAATTATATTGGCATGGAACAATCAAAAATTATGGATACGACGGAGACGTATCAAGCATAAATTTCCGGAAGGGTTTAAACCCGTGAACATCGAGCAGTATGATGGAACGACGGATCCTGCCATATGGATTGAAGATTTTCTTCTCCACATTCACATGGCTCGCGGAGATGACCTCCATGACATTAAATACCTCCCTCTAAAGCTGAAAGGACCAGCACGACACTGGTTGAATAGCCTCCCAAAGAACTCCATTGGAAGCTGGGAAGATCTAGAAGATGCTTTTCGGGCCAACTTTCAGGGCACTTATGTCCGGCCACCGGATGTTGATGACCTCAGTCACATAGTTCGGCAACCCGGGAAGTCAGCTCGCAAACTTTGGAATCGCTTCCTAATTAAAAAGAACCAAATCATGGACTGTCCAGATGCTGAAGCCTAAGCGGCATTTAAACACAGCGTCTGTGATGAATGTCTCACCCGACACCTCGGACATGAAAAACTGAAGACCATGGCGGCCCTTACTGCACTTATGACCCGCTTTTGTGCGGGTGAAGATAGCTGGTGGACTCGTAGAAGAAACAGTTCCAACGACCCTGACACTTCTGAGGCCAGGGATGGCAATGGTAGACCATGATGCAACAAAAACAAGTGTCGGAACAATAACGAAGAAACAGATGATACGGCAGTAAATGCCAGATTCAGTGGTTCCAAATCCGGTCAGCGGAAGAAGCAGTTCAAGGGTAACAGAGACTGTCCATCCAACATGGACAAAATACTCGAGAGGCCTTGCCAGATTCATAGCACCCCTGAGAAGCCTGCCAACCACACCAATAGAAATTGTTGGGTTTTCAAGCAAGCCGGTAAATTAAACACCGAACATAAGGGGATGATAACCCACAAGTATATGGGATCACAACAGTTTTCGAGGGTAGAGTATTCAACCCAAATTTATAGATTCAACACAAGGGGAGCCAAAGAATATTTGCAAGTATTAGTGATGTCTACTACGCAACTTTATTCTTGTAGACACGTGTTGGGCCTCCAAGCGCAGAGTTTTGTAGGACAGTAGCAATTTTCTCTCAAGTGGATGACCTAAGGTTTATCAATCCGTGAGAGGTGTAGGATGAAGATGGTCTCTCTCCAACGACCCTGCAACCAAATACAAGAAATCTCTTGTGTCCCCAACACACCCAATACAATGGAAAATTGTATAGGTGCACTAGTTCGGCGAAGAGATGATGATAAAAGTGTAATATGGATGGTAGAAATATATTTTTATAATATGAATAAATAAAAACAGCAAGGTAGCAAATAGTAAATGGGCACAAAAACGGTATTGCAATGCTTAAAAATGAGGTCTAGGGTCCATACTTTCGCTAGTGCAACCTCTCAACAATGCTAACATAGTTGGATCATATGATTATCCCTCAAAGTGCAATAAAGAATCACTCCTGAGTTCCTATTAGCGGAGAACAAAAGATAGGAATTGTTTGTAGGTCACAAAACCACCTCAAAGCTATTCTTTCCATTCGATCTATTCAAGAGTTCATACTAAAATAACACAAAGCTAGTTTTTCCGTTCGATCTAGCCTAGAGTTTGTACTAGAATAACACCAAAGCAAATTCATAATCATAATACTCAATCCACACAAAGAACTATAAAGAGACCCCAAAGTTTAAGTCCGAGAAAAACGTGCATCAACCCCTATGCATAGATTACCCCAATACACCGCGGAATCCGTGAGTTGAATGTCATAAACATATCAAGTGAACCAATAAGATACCTCATTGTCACCTCAAGTATTCATATTGCAAGACATATATCATGTGTTCTCATCTCTGAATATTCAATCCGACAAGACAAAGCTTTGAAGGGTAAAGATTCTATTCATCATAACAAGAGTATAGAGGGGAGAGACATCATATGATCCGACTATATTAACAAAGCCCATGATATAGATCACAAGAGAGAGAGAGAGAGAGAGAGAGATCAAACACATAGCTACTGGTACAAACCCTCAGCCCCGAGGGTGGACTACTCCCTCCTCATCGTGGTGGCCGCCGGGATGATGAAGATAGCCACCGGATATGATTCCCCCCTCCAGCAGGGTGCCGAAATGGGGTCTAGATTGGATCTCGTGGATACAGAGGCCTTGCGGCGGCGGAACTTATGATCTAGGGCTACCCTGAAGGGTTTTAGAATATTTGGGAATTTATAGTGCAAAGAGGGGGTGCGGGAGGCCACCGAGGTGGGCACAACCCACCTGAGCTTCCAGTGGGCCCTTGCGCGCCCCGGTGGGTTGTGCCCCCCTTGGGGCACCCCCCAGGTGCAGCTTAGGCCCATTGGGTTCCTTCTGATCCATAAAAAATCTCCAAAAAGTTATGCGGTGTTTGGACTCTGTTTGATATTGATTTCCTGCGATGTAAAAAACAAGCAAAAATCAGCAATTGGCACTGGGCACTGGGTCAATAGGTTAGTCCCAAAAAATGATATAAAGTTGCTATAAAATGATTGTAAAACACCCAAGAATGATAAAATAACAACATGAATACTTCATAAATTATAGATACGTTGGATACGTATCAAATAGCAGCTGAGTTGTCAATTCAACCACACCTAAAGATTAATTATCTGTAGCAAAGTGATCATCAACAAAGTAGTATGATAGTTTTGACAGTAATGGTAGCAGCAACAGTAACGGTAACAGTGATAGTAATAGTTTTGTAGCAGTAACGATAGAAGTAGCAGCAGTAGTAACTTAGCAAGAACAATATAAGGTAAATTCGTAGGCATTGGATCGGTGATTCATTTGATGATATTCATCATGAGACAGTCATAACCTAGGGCGATACGGCACTAGCTCCAGTTCATAAATATAATGTAGGCATGTATTTCGTAAATAGTCATATGTGCTTATGGAAAGAAATTGCATAACATCTTTTATCCTACCCTCCCGTGGCAGCGGGGTCCTATTGGAATGTCAGGACCCCGACTCAATGCCACATCGATCTAGCATGTAACACCTCATATCACTTTGCGGCCTCACGCACGGTAGTCCCACGGGTGCCGCCTTACCTTTGCCCGGGACCGTTTGCGCCTTTTGGCACACGTATATGACAGTGTCGCTAGCATCCATATGATAAGGAGCCCGGGCTGACATGGCTAGTCGTAAACCCAAAGTGGCATAAACTTACAGGGACAGGCATCCATGACCCAACATCGAACGTGTCGGTCATCAGCGAGTGAATCCAGGCTGTAGCACTGGGCTAGCAGGACTCCGGTGAACCGGGCTGTAGCGGGCTAACAGGACTCCGGTATTCATCGCGTGACGTTTCCCCGAAGGGACTGACACAGGAACGAAGAAGGACACATGCCGGCCAGCCTAAGTGTTCCGGAGCAGTAGCAAGCTACCATGGCTCAGTGGAAGCACTAGGAGACATTTCCCGGTAAGAGAGGCTACCAAGGATAAACAACTAGATAGTCAGATCCCACACATACCAAGCATTTCAATAATATACACACAATATGCTCGATATGCGTAAATACAACATGGCATCACAACATAACTCTATGACTCAAGTATTTTATTCAATAGGCTCCAAGGAGCGAGATATTACAAACATAGGTCTCGTGACCCAACATTCAGAGCATACAAGTCAAAACACAAGCGGAAGCTATCATGTCTGAGTACAGACATCTATAAATGAAAAAGGCTTAGAAGCCTGACTATCTACCAGATCCTGCCGAGGGCACAAGATCGTAGCTGAGGTATCAAGCTAAACGTCGAAGTCCACGCGGAACTACTAACGAGACCGAAATCTCTCTGCAAAAACATAAATAGGCAAACGTGAGTACAAATGTACCCAGCAAGACTTACATCAGAACTAACTACATATGCATCATTATCAATAAAGGGGATGGTGGGGTTTAACTGCAGCAAGCCAGCTTTGACTCGGTGGCTATCCTGAACTACTACTGCAAGTAACTCTTTTGAGGTGGCGCACACGAGTCCACATATTCACCATATCAATACACCACTATGGATCCGCTCCCGTCTTCCTACGAGAACGCCATCCATAGCACTCAAACTTATCTTGCGTATTTTAGAGTATCCACTTTCACTTGTCTATGAACTGTACAGGCAACCCAGAAGTCCTTTTCCGCGGACACGGCTATTCGAATAGATAATGTTAACCCTGCAGGGGTGTACTTCTTCACACACGCTCTCACCACTTACCGCCGTTTACACGACATGTACTTGGCAACCTTCAAGCGGAAGCCCAATGAGGGTGTCGGCCACGGCCTACCTAAACACTCAAGTCTCTAGTCCAGGTTTATCGCCTATTCGGGTTCCATCCATGAGGAGATCCGGCCGGGGTTTCGCTCACAGCCCCAAACGATGTGAACAGGGTTCCGTGACAACAAACGGGCGCCCGATATACTCGGCCACGTGCCTACCGCATCACAGCCCACCCCTCCGGTCAGTGCTGCCCATGGCCTCCAGCATACTACAAACACCAGAAACTACTTGCAACTCCTGGACAGAGGACAAGGGTGGTCAAGAAGCCGAGAGGGTCCATTGTTTTCGGGCCCAATGCGTGGTAGTAGCTGAATCATGGATCACAAACACAGAACTCAGTTCCTGAGGATGGCTGCAATGAGACAACCCACCATGTACTCCTACATGGCCTCTCACCGCTACCTTTACCAAATCGTGTTCACACGCTTAGCTCACACACCGTAGGACATGTTCACACACCTCTGATTCATCCCGGATGAATCAGACCTGACACAACTCTAAGCAATAGCAGGCATGACAAACAAACATGAATGAGTAGGCACAACAGGGCTCAAACAACTCCTACTCATGCTAGTGGGTTTCATCTATTTACTGTGGCAATGACAGGTCGTGCAAAGGATAAAGGGGTTCAACTACCGCAGCAAGTAACAGATGAATCGTTGTTGTCCTAATGCATTAAAAGAGAGCAGGAGCGAGAGAGTGGGATTATATCGGAATGAACAAGGGGGTTTTGCTTGCCTGACACTTCTGAAGATAGTATAGCCCTTCATCGGTGTCATCGAACTCATCGTCGGTACGTCGTCTACTCAGAGGGGACAAACACCGGCAACGCAGAAGGAACACAATCAATGCAATGCAACAATATGATGCATGAGTGTGACATGGCAATATGCTGTGGTTTGAGCTAATGCAACTGGTAACCAGATTAAATGAAGTTGGTTTGAATCCAAGATTCAAATTCAAACTCCATATGTGGATATTTAAATGCCATTTAGATGATTTGTGCTAAACAGCAGCTATAAGTTGTTCTAACATGCATGAAACCAGTACAGATGGATAGATTGAATTTTTCTGATCATTTTTCATATATAATTTATTTCATTTGGAGTTACGGTTTAATTTCTATGGATTTTAGAAGTTTTGGGCATTTTCTGGAATTTCCTGAATAACTTAAATCCAGAAAATGCTTTATTGCGTCAGGGTGACGTCACTGTGATGTCAGCAGTCAACAATGGTTGACTCAGGTCAAACCTGACCAGTGGGACCCACTGGTCAGTGACTAACGGCTGGTTAGGGTCACTGACAGGTGGGCCTGGTCAATGCTGACTAGGCAAAAGTCAGAGCTGACACATGGGGTCCATGGGATTAGCGCTAAACTAGCAGGGAGATTAGGCTAACCTAAGCAGGTACATGGGCCCACTTGGCAGTGGCTCAAGGGGGTGATTAGCGCGGCCATTAGCAGCTAATGATGACGCCACGTCAGATACGCCGGCGATGAGTCGTCGGTGACCACAGTACACGGCGGCGAGTTTCGGAAATCGCCGTTCGGCGACGGTTTGGTGCGCGACTAGGCTCTACGGAGAGCTTGGAGTGCTCCGCGTCCAGCGGTGCGGGTGGTTGAGCGTGCGGTGGCCAGGAACGACGCCGGCGAGCGTTTGGGCGGCGGCCGGCGCTCGGGTGAGTTGCGGGTTTGGTGTTGCAGCGCGCAAACGAACCAACTAACGCGCTAGCCATGCTCTGTGTGCAGCCTCGAGTTCGTTGGACACTGGTGCGCGACCAAATGGTCACCGGAGTGACGCCGGCGTCGAGCTCGTGCGGCGGTGGGTTTCGGCCTTGATGGAATCGGCGGCCAGAGCGAGCAAAAGAGAACGGGGGTAGGGGTGAACGATGGCGGGGCTTACAGGGGGTCGATTGGAGGGCCCAGCGGCTCGAGGGAGACGTGGAGGTGGCGAGCGGGCGCCGGCGATCTCGGGCGGCCGGAGATGGGGAAGACGGCATGGGCGGCGATACAGGGCTCCCGGCATTGCGTAGCTCCATGGAGAGGTCGGGGGCATTGAGGCGGAGCCTTTGGTCACTCTGGTGGGGTGGAACGACGGTGGTGGCTACGACTGCGACGAGCAGCGGCGACGGCGGTTCTCGGTCGCGTGAGTGAGAGAGCCAGAGAAGAGAGAAGAAGGAACGGGAGAGAGTGAGAGCGGTCCAGGGGGGTGCGTGGCATCCTCAGGGCGACGGGGAGACAGGCAGAGAGGCAGGAGGTGGCCTGGGCGTGTGCCCGCGCGCTCCGGCCACGCGCCTGCGTCCTACTGTCCGAGGAGGAAGACGACAGGGATGGCTGCGGTGGTGGGCTGGGCTGCTACAGTAGAAGGCCAGGTAAGTGGGCTGCCAGGTGAGCGCCAGGTAGTCCTTCTCTCTCTCTCTCTTTTATTTTCTGTTTTCTATTTTTCTGCAGATGTTTGGCTTTATTAAAAATACCAGAACCTATTCAAAAATCATGTAACTGCTTGAGAGCACTCTTTGGAATATTTCCAACAGCCATCATTTCAGTTCATGATTATTTGGACATTTAAAATAATTTATAGCATTTAAATGTCCAAGTACAAATACTGTATGATTTAATTCAGAGCCCAATATGTCCTGCAAAAATATAAACCATTTTTGGTAGATGCTTCCACCTCAAACCAGAAATGTTGAACATTTTTAGAGGGCATTTTGAGTTCAATGAAAAAGATTTTATTTTGACCCTAGTTGGATTCATTTGGTGCTAGGGTTTAAACAATCCCCATTTCAAGTTTCTTTAAATTTAAACATGATGCACGGATGCTTATGCAGAGACAAGCAAGGCTTGAACTGGGGACGTGACATGGAAACTAAGGGATATTAAGGCCTCCTTTTAATAGAGAATCGGAATAGAGCATTAACACACGGTGAATACATGAACTCCTCAAACTATGGTCATCACCAGGAGTGGTCTCGACTATTGTCACTCTGGGGTTGCCGGATCATAACACGTAGTCGGTGACTATAACTTGCAAGATCGGATCTAGAACATGGATATAATGGTGATAACATAAGCGGTTCAGATCTAAAATGATGGCACCCAGACCCAAAGTGACAAGCATTAAGCATGGCAAAGTCATAGCAACATCAATTTCACAACATAATGGATACTAGGGATCAGGCCCGAAGAAAACTAACTCAATTACATGATGAATCTCATCCAACTCCTCACCGATCAGCGAGCCTACGAAGGAATTACTCACTCCCAGTGGGGAGCATCATGGAATTGGCGATAGAGAAGTGTTGGTGATGACGAAGATCGAAGATACCCCTCTCTAGAGCCCCAAATGGACTCTAGATCTGGTCTCCCGATGAAGAACAGGAGACGGCGGCGGCTCCGTCTCGTGAAATGCGATAATTCTTTCTCCCTGATTTTTTCTGGAAAATAGGATTTTTATAGAGTTGGTTTCAGGGTCTTCGGGGCCACCAGGTGGGTACAACCCACCTGGGCGTGCCTGGAGGGGGTGGCGCACCGTGGTGGGTTGTGCACATCCAGGTGCCCCCCTACGGTGGTTCTTGGCTCCAGATATTTTCTTTTATTGTATACAAAATCCTCGCAAAGTTTTGTTTCATTCCAAGAACTTTTATTTCTGCACAAAAACAACACCATGGTAGTTCTGCTGAGAACAGCGTCAATCTGGGTTAGTTTCATTCAAATCATGCAAATTAGAGTCCAAAACAAGAGGAAAAGCGTTAGGAAAAGTAGATACGACAGAGACGTATAAGGGGAAAGGACCTCCAAGCGAGGGCGATGATGAGCCCCATCAGCTGAACACTGGGGGACAGAAGCAGTTTCCCCCCGAGGTGAAAATTGTGAACATGATCTATGTCACCCACATCCCGAAGAGGGAGCGCAAAAGCGCATTAAGGGACATCTACGCCGTAGAACCTGTTGCCCCAAAATTCAACCCATGGTCGGCTTGTCTGATCACCTTTGATCGCAGGGACCACCCAACCAGTATCCGTCATGGAGGTTCGGCGGCCCTGGTACTCGATCCTATCATCGACGGATACCATCTCACCAGAGTCCTTATGGACAGTGGCAGCAGCCCCAACTTGATCTATCAAGATAATGTCCGTAAAATGGGTATTGACCCGTCAAGAATTAAGCCTAGTAACACTACCTTTAAAGGAGTGATACCCGGCGTGGAGGCCCGCTGCATGGGCTCCTTAACACTGGAAGTAGTATTCGGCTCTCCAGACAACTTCCAAAGCGAAAAATTGAACTTCAACATCATCCCTTTTCGCAGTGGTTATCATGCATTGCTTGGACGAACTGCTTTCGCCCGCTTTAATGCAATCCCGCACTATGCTTATTTGAAGCTCAAAATGCCTGGACCACGTGGCGTCATCACAGTAAATGGAAATATGGAGCGCTCCCTCCATACTGAGGAGCACACCGCAGCCCTAGCAGCCGAGGTGAAGGACGGCCTCATCAAGCCGAACAACTTACCGGTCATCAAGACCCATGACATTGCTAAGCGAGTCCGATCTGCATCACAGTGCGATAGCTCGGTGGATCCGGAGCTTGAATAGTAGTTTAGCCTCCGCCGACCACCTCATAAGGTTGCGGCATACATACCGCGTGTACATAAATACGCACTTAAAATACCTTGGGCAATGCCGGAGGCACACTGCGGAGAAGGTCCATAGTACGGCTTGACCCTATTCGGACCTTAAGTATTTTTTTCCACTGCAGGTTTTTTGAAAAACCTACCCTCTCTACGGTTGCACGGGGGCTACTCTCTAGGTCCCTCTTTCTTAAAGACGACCATCAACTCCCCCTCTCAAAGGATTTCCTACCAAGGAGAAATGGTGTAGAAGTGCGGCAGGGCACCATTGGGATCTTCAAACCACTACTTTTAGGCCCTGTGTAAACCTTTCCCTTGTGCAAACTTTTGGCATGTAACATGGCCTCGATATTTATGGCATTATCTATAACAACACGTCTCGACGTATTAATCAGGGTATAAAGGAAGCAGTTGATCACCACTTTTGTTTGGCATGCATTCATTTTATATTATCATCTGTATTCCCTCCCTACTTCAGACTGCCACACGTGCTTTAGTCCGGCCTTAACACCGGGGGTTGTATTCGGACCTACACATGTTAAGTCCAAACACCTATAGGGAACTCTTTGGCGTCCCGGATATTGCATTATATGCATCGGCTCTGAATCATGTCTTTGGTCCATAGTTGGGTTGCCCGGCTCCTGTGCTTACCACCTTATGTTCCGCTCGTTCGCCTAAGGTAGTAAAGGGAGAACTACTATGATTGTATTTCTCGTTCGTCCGGTCAAGTACCTCAGTAGAGAAAGCCAAAAACTGACTGTCATGGTAAGCGAGAGCTGGTCAGCGATCCGGCGACTTAGTATTATACTACAAATCGTTAGCGATTCACCCCGTGTTATACGAGGGGCTGGTCTTCATCTAGCCGCGTGAAAAAGGCACCGCAGTCCGGATAGCCGCACACACACCAGGGGCTAGTACTTAGCTCCACATTTAAACTCCTATGGCTAAGTAAAGGTAATAAAGCCGCTTAGTCCGATTGACTAGTTCACCTCGCGGACACCTTCTTTACCGACCAAGACATTGGATAAAGTGTGGACATGCGTTATGTAGAACACCCCTGTAGCATCTACGTGGGGGCTGAAGCCGACGACTGGCGACTTTCAGAACTATAACAATAAATGGCCACACAGGAGGAAAAATCACTTGAAACAAAAGGCGCAAGCATAGATATCTCCTAGCACAGTTTCATAACATGGTTTGTACAACCCGAACACATTCAATCAAATATCACGTCCTTAGAACATTGGCCCTCTACTACTCGGGCTCCTTCTAGGACGTCATCGATGTACCTCTCCGGCTTCCGATGATCTTTGCCTTTGGGCGGACCTGCGGTCGCCACTTCGGTGGCCTTCATCTTCGCCCATTGCATCTTGACGCGGGCGAAGGCCATTCCTGCACCCTCTATGCAGACCGAGTCACCAATCTGCGGTCGTGCATCGACCAGCCGCTTCACCAAACCGAACTAGCTGCTCGGAATCGGCTCGGCGGGCCAAAGTTGGACTATTAAGTCCTTCATGGCCAGGCCTGCCACCATATGCAGCTCCGTCAGCTGCTTCAGCAGGTCGTTCAGCATCAGGTGTTCCGGCGCGAGATATTGCGACTAGAACAGCTTCTCGGTTGAGTTCTCCTCCTGAGCTCGAAAGAACTGTGCGGCATCGGCGACACTCTTCGGAAGATCCACAAACGCGCCTGGAGAACTCCACACTCGTGTGAGCAAAGTGTACCTCTGACCCCCAAAGATACTTTGCAAAAGAAAGGCCTTACCAGCCGCTATTTGCCTCGCCTGATGGATCTCTTTGCGAGCGCTCTGGGACTCGCTTCGCGCCTCTTTGGCGTTATGGAGAGGCTTGGCAAGCTCAGAGGATTGTCCGAAGTCTTCTACTCCAATGTTTCGCATTTGCTGATGGCATCCTTTAGCTCCTGCTCGACTTCGGCCACCCAAGCTTCATGTTGGCGGCGGGCAATTTGTTCAGCCTCTAGTACAGCAGCCGCTTTGTCAGAGGTTGTCTTATTTACCTTTGCCTCCTTCTTGGCTTGGGCAAGGGCACCTTTGAGGTTCTCGACATCAGCTACGCCACCTACGATCATAATCAAAGAATTCTATGAGTTAACCCCTCAATATACATATCGCTTATGATATGAAAATAAATTACTTCTTAATATTGTATGCATACCTTGCATTTCATCGAACCGCTTGTTGATGCGGTCAAGCTCCTCATCGGCCACTTGAAGCTTCCGATTGAGTTATGACACTTCTGTGGCATGGGCGGTAGCCGTCAACATGGAGGCCTCTTACAATCATAGCACAGTATGTTACTATCCCGATTACTATGTGGATCCTCTGTCCGGTTTTTTCTAAACCGGATAGAGCCTCAAGGGCTACTGTCTATATACAGGTTTATTCTTTTATATGAAAAGTTGTTTAGAACATTATGTCGCATACCTCAAAGCCTGTCAGTAGGCTACAAAAGGCTTCGTTCAGTCCATTTTTAGCAGACTGAACCTTCTCCATAACCGCACCCTGATGCTCCTCCACGACGGAAGCACTTTGCAGTGCTTCCTCTAGAGCATGAGGCACCTCCAGATTGATGGAGGCTGCTGGTGGAGCTGCTGCTCCTCCCCCCTCTTTCGAAGGGGGTTGCGTATCCGATCCCGGAGCCACGTTGGTCATCGGAATGTTGTTCGGCAGGGGCCCGGATTGTTGGGGCTGCCCACCATCGATTGTCATGGGGTTCGCCTCCCCCAGGTTTTCGGCGACCGAGGTGTTAACCTCTGGCACTTTCTCAACGGCTTCGTTTCCCCCCCCCCTCTTCTAGGAGAGGTCCTTCAGGACGACGCTAACGTGTTCTCCATGGCGATAGGCAAGGGGGCTCATGGCGGCGTGTCACTCTCTTCCTGCTCGGGCGGCAGGGAGTTCCCCTCCGATAATGGAGTCTGCGGGAGCTCGTGGGGAGGGCTAAAAGGCAAATAACAAAACAACTTATATAGCGGAGGCAGGAAGACCGATGATAAACAGTAAGTTTCCAAATACTTACGATTCGGCTAGGGGCTTCACCCTAGGAGGTCTCTTGGCGACTAGTTCGGACTCTGAATCTGAACTGTCCAGGAGGGCTAGCTTCCCTCTTTTTGGCGCCTCCCCCTCCGAGTCTTCCGAGGCCATCCTATTTTTCTTCCTCCCCTTATGGGGGAGTCACTTTCCACCTCCTCCTCCTCTTCTTCCTCATCTCCCTTGTAGGAAGAGAGGGCTTTGGTCTCTCCGGATACTGTGTCCGAAGGAACTTTGTGGCGGGGGCCGCCCTTGGCCTCCTTGACTTTCTTCTTCTTGGCCTTCTTCTTCAGCGCCTGATAGGGCGCCGGGACCAGCATCTCCGTTAGCTGGGGTGTGGCCGGGTTCTTAGACAGCGGTGTCGGATAGTTGATCTGCTCCGTCTTTGCCATCTAGCCATGTACGGAAGGTAGGCAAAATAATCTTTATTATAATTGAAGTATTGAATAGATAGGTCTTCGAAAAGATTATGCTTACCACCGAGGCCGGGTTCTCGATGTCGAGTCCGATGTCCTCGGTCTCCATTGGACAACTTTTCTGGGCCTTGATCAACTTCCATATATCTTCGTGCGTGGTGCCGAAGAAGCGCTTCAAGGTCCATGGCTCCTTCGGATTGAACTCCCACATGGGGGAAACCTAGAGTTGGCAGGGAAGGATACATGGAAAGAGCATCACTTGAATCACGTTTGTGAGACCAGTGTTCACACCCAACACGTTGGAGATGCGTTTCTGTAACATCTTCACGTCTGGTTGGGACCCCCAATCAAGGCCCTTGGCGGTCCATGAGGTAAGTCTCGTGGGGGGTCCGGATCTGAAGTCAGGTTTGGCCGCCCATTTGGCATCGTGGGGTTCGGTGATGTAGAACCACTCCTGTTGCCACACCTTGATAGCCTCGATGAATACCCCTTTGGGCCAGACGGTGTTGGGGAGCTTGCTCACCATGGCCCCGCTGCAGTCCGTGTGTTGTCCGCTAACCACCTTCGACTTCAGATTGAAAACCTTGATCCATAGGCCGAAGTGTGGCGGGATGCGGAGCAGAGCCTCACACACGACGATGAGCGTCGATATGTGGAGGAAGGAATTTGGGGCCAGATAGTGAAAATCTAACCCATAGTAGAACATGAGACCTCAGGCGAAGGGGTGGAGGAGAAACCCTAGCCTCGGAGGAAATGGGGGATGAACACGACCCTCTCACCAGGCCCCGGAGTAGGGATAACCTGATCCTTGTCAGGGAGCCTGTGCGCGATATCCACGGACAGATAGCCCGTGCTTCGGAGATCCTTGACGTCCTTTTCGGTGACGGAGGAGGCCTCCCATTTGACCTTGGGACCGGACCCGGCCATTGCTAGGGAGGGTGGTGGCGGTGGGAAGGATCAGAGTTTTGGGGCGCTAGAGCTTGGAGGTTGGAAGACAGAAGCTAGAGGAAGGCGTGGGGAAAAGGAGGGATCTTTATCCTCTTATAGACGGTGAAAATACCAATTGTCCCCCTCTCAAGCCATAAAACTCGACGGTTCCCAATTAGATAGTGCGTAAGGCGCGGTTAGGTTACCCAAACCATATTGATGAGAATCCCATAATGGGCGGGCATGATCTCTGTTTTGACAAGACGTGTCAATGGAGGCTAAGCCTCGAAACGCGAAATGAGAGGCGTGAAAACGGTTCAAAATGTTAAAGAGTCAAGTGTGACGCTTCGCCGAAAAAAAATTGTCAGTAAAAGACATTGTTCCTGTTTTGACATCTCGCCTTTGTGGCTAAGGGTTGTATCGATTATGTAGAGCCAGACACAATTCCTTTACATGGGAAGCTAACTTAGAATATTCAGGAGAAGAAACTTGCCTTGCAATGCCGAAGACAATCTCCGTGCCAAACACATCGTCATCGAAGACTGGTTCAGGGGCTACTGAGGGAGTCCTAGATTAGGGGGTCCTCGGGTATCCGGTCTATTCGATATGGGTCGGACTGATGGGCCGTGAAGATAAAGCCGAAGACTATCCCGCGTGTTCGGGTAGGAATCCTATATGCGTGGACGGCAAGTTGGTGTCCTGATGTATTATTTCCTTCCCTTGTAAACCGACTCTGTACAACCCTAGGCCCCTCCAGTGTATATATAAACCAGAGGGTTTAGTCCATAGAGGCTATCAGAATAATTATAGGCTAGACAACTAGGGTATAGCCATTACAATCTCGAGGTAGATCGACTCTTGTAACCCCTATACTCATTGAATATGATCAAGCAGGACGTAGGGTTTTACTTCCTTTAAGAGGGCCCGAACTTGGGTAAACATCGTGTCCCCATTGTCCCTTGTTACCATTGATCCTTAAACTCACAGCTTGGGTCCCCCTACCCGAGATCTGCCGGTTATGACACCGACGCCTATGTCTACATCGGGCCTCTAACAGGCCGAAATGTCACTAGACAATAATTGGTCCCGTATATTCGGCAAACAAGTAACGGGCCAGATCTGGCTTTGGGCCGTAAATGGGCCATGTTTAAACAGGCCGTTAGAGGGTTGGCCCACTAGTACCTGAGTAAATACTATAGGCCTTTGACTGGGCCAGCCTTTTTAACATATATAGGCCTCTATTGGGCCCTGCCACGCGTCGACATATCATAGGCACATCTCCTCCATTGGACGGATGACATCTGGCCTACCGAGGAGCCAACACGTGTTTCCTCCAGCCAATAATGATTTTACACGTGGAAAATTCCCATTGGTCCGGGTTGTTAATGGGTTATCGAATCCAAATCAGAACCTGATAGCTTAACGGCGACCCGTTATGGTGGATGCCACGTGTCGGTTACCCTTGATGAAAGCACTTCCATGACACGTCATTTATCGTCATGGAAGCGGACACTTCCGTGATGATAATTTTGGTATTGTCATGGAACACTTCTACGACAACACATGTATGACTATCTAGATTCTGTCATAAAATCGTCATGGATGTACATGCATGACAGAAACCATGACCTACTGTAACAAACACGTATCATCACGGAAATGTATTTTTTTTGTAGTGATAAGAGTGTGAACCAAGGGATAGTTGTTGCTTCTTGTTGTTGCAGTGGAGTGGTCGAAAATTAGACTCCAAGGTCAGTCGGACCAAGGGATAGGATAGCAATAGCAGCAAAAATTATATTGGATCACAATTGGGAGATCTGATCGTTGTATGCTTATAGATAAACCTTCAAGTATGCCACTTATCTCAGCTTCAAGGGCATCTTTGCAATGGAACGGTAACCCATACGCTGAGAAGATGGTCGAACCATTAGAATCTTTGAGAATCATGCATGTACTCGCCTCGCTGGTTTCTATCACATAAGAGCATCTCCACTCGTTCGGCCCCCCAGCGCACCTGGCGAGTGCGTTTTGGCGTATGCGCCGGCAGTTTTTTCGCCCTGGGGGCGATCCAGTTCCCAGCCGCGCCCCCAGGTTTCGGCCCCGAGACGCCCATAAATTCAAACTTGTTTTACCCGATGTCAAAAAATGCCACAAGTTTGGCGATCACCATGCCACAGTTCGGCGATCAAAACACACAAAAGTTCGGCGATCAAAAGGAAGGAAGCGTAGACAAAGGAACGCATCAAACGGCGGGCTCCTCTGGCGTGGGACTGGCAGTGTCGGCGCGCTCGGCGCCGGCGAGGCTTCTGTGCTCGGGCTGGTTGTCGGCGGCGTGGCTTCATCGCTCGGGTTGGGCGTTAGCGTTGGTGTCGGCATGGGCGTAGGGGCGATGGTTGAAGCCGGCCCGGGCATCTGGTTCAGGATGAGGCCGTGCTCCGCCAGGTACCACGCCTTGACCTGCTCGTCCATCGTTGACATGTCTGCCGCCATCAAGAACGCCAGGTCAGTGTTCCTCTTCTTCGCGGCGACGTTGGTCCTGAGAAGGTCAAGCTTGACGTCCTGCTTCATCATCAACGCCGAGCACCGTGCGTTGGATTTCTCCTCCCTTTTTGCGGCGCTGTTCTTGGCATCGGCAATGCACTGCTCGATCGATGATTGCAACCGTTCGGCAACGGGCGCCACGTCTCTTGCCGCCTTGGCTCTTTTGTTGCCATCAGGGCGCCCATTCGCCGCCCCCGAGGCAGGCGCGTCTGGCTTGTACGTCTCCTTGGCCTTAGTAAGGGTGAGCCGAACCTCCCTCCACTTCCCGCACGACTCGATCCTGGAGAACACGTGAAGGAACTTGAACTCGGCGTCGTTGTTGTTCCGGCGATACATGTTGAACATCCAAACCATCTGCAATGCCGAAGAACAAGTGTCGACAAAGTATACGGCAAAAAAGAACTGAGCTGGCGGCTGGGCATACCTGACTCTCGATGTTGGCGCCGCTTTCCGGGCGAGCCGCGACCTCCTCTACAATCCCATGCCATTTGTTGCAGGCCGCCTAGATGATCACCAAATGGTTTACCATGGCCTTGTCGCCGCGCTCCATGTGGATGTTTGCGAAGTAGGGGTCGACCAACTTGCGCTCGTCGAACACCGTCTTGATCCATCTCTAGTACGTGTCGGCGTTCTGGTTCGAGCCGGTGATCAAGTCGATGATGACGGTCTTCCATGCTTCGGCGAGGCACTCGTCTTCCTTCAAAATTCACTTGACGCGAGCCTCGCCCGGCCTGGCATTGGTTGCCCGCTTCTTCTTTCTCCCTTTCATCGTCGGCGCCGGCTCTGCCTCCTCCTCCGCCTATTCTTCCTCCCTCCTCCTCCTCGGCGTCGTCGAGCTTGTCATCCATGTCGGCGTCCATCATGTCGTCTTGTGCATGGAACCCGGGGTAGGAAGCGGCGGCGACCGAGCCGCTCGTGATGATCTCATCCATGTCGGCGTCGGTGGCGTCGGTGTTGTTGAACTACGACGTCGAGCTGCTGGAGATATGCTCTAGAGGCAATCATGTATGATGATATTTCCTATGTGTTTATGAATAAAGATAGTCCTTGGACGTTATCAATGATGTGTATCAGCAAGTACGCTATGATGACTGTCCTAAAAGGTCCCTAGTCGAAAGGGTTGTGTGGACGCGCAACCGACTAATCTAGCATATACATGGTGGATGGCTCTGTTTCACTAGCCACTGAGCATTGGATGCTAACCGGATAATATGGACTCGGAACGATTTGGCCGGATCCGACTGTCGGATCCAAGTCGAGATAAGGTCCGAGTCGGACAGACCCGACTATGAGACGCGGCGGTATGTCATCTGTGAGTCTCTAGTACACCATACGTTCTATGTCCTAAGACCTGAGCTGGTGCATGCACTTGGGATGGTGACAGACCTGCTTTGGGCCGACCAAACGCTACTCTGTGACTGGGTAGTTACAAAGGTAGGTTTCGGGCTTGTCCAGACCCATGCTGCGAGACATGGTCGAGCAAGATGGGACTTGCCCCTCCGACCAGGAGAGATATACTCTGAGCCATGCGATTAGGATTATGAGATAATCCGTTTTGTGGTCAGCATCACTGGAACGAGAAAGAGGTCGGGCTAGCACAAGGATGACACACTCGCCTTGAGCCCGACAAAATATATCATGTGGCAAAGGGAACAAAAATGTGGTGTACAAGTTCGCCTAACTAGTTTCATTGGACACTTGGAGTCGGCACGCTTTCCTAGAGGCCGCTACCGACTAGCCAAGTCGGATGTGACCTGACTCGCGACCAAGTGAATGAGAACCTAAGGGGTCACGCGCTTAAGGGAAGGAACCTGTGAGGCCCGGTCCGACTCCACCAGTCGGAAGTGATCCTACTTGGACTCAGGTCCAGGTCGAACAGAATTTGGGCTTTAGAGTCCGTGCGAGGCCCAATTGTTGAGCCCGCGATGGACGCCTATATAAAGTGGGGGTGCGGCACACTCATTTGGTTGATCGCTTCGGCGCCGTCACTAGGGCTTTGCATGTGTTGCGAATAGCCACCTCCACTCGCCGTTGGTTGTGTCATTGGACCTAGCAGTTCGCCGCATGACGTTCCTCCTACACGTGCGGATACCTAGAGGCGGTGCACCTACGCCGCTCCGGTGAACCTGTTTGCGGGATCCGATCGGCTACGTGGGAGATCGACGAGGAGGAGACGACTCCGAAGACGCGCTGCCCCAACTCTACTTCTGTTGCACGGCACTGCGCGTTTAGTCGTAACGATCTGTGATCCATCTCCCGTAGCATGTTCCTGTTTGTTCTGCGCGTAGGAAAATTTTAATTTGCAGCTGGCATACCCTACCGTAGAACCCAACACGAGCTGTGTGCAAAAGGCAGGGCGTCCCGGCGCAAAGGCAGTGCAGGCGAGGCTGAGTACGCTGGCGGCGAGTAGTTGTACTGTGTGTTGAGGCCAAAGGTGAATGCGGGGAGGGAGTGCGCTAGTCGGGGTTGAGGCCAGAGGGCGAGGCACGCGGCGGCGCGCCATGCGGGAAGGTTCATCATCCCCGCGCGAGATGCCTCTGCTTGCTCTGCCGCTGCAGCCGCGTCCCTGGTCCTCTTGACGATGAGTCTGTTCCGTCGGTCGGCGGTGACCGCCTCCTGGCGCTGAACGTCCACCCTCCACTCGGCGTTCGACACGCCCGGTGGTCTTGCCATCAGCGCCCTCGGCTTCCTCTGGTACGGCTGGGTGGAATCGGCGACGGCGCGAGGGGCAACATATTCTTCGGTGACATGGCACCCGGTCTGATGAGGAAAATGGCGGGAACGGCGGGGGAGAAGAGGGAAGCAATGGGGAAATGGAGGGAAAAGGCGAGCAAAACGGCGGGAATATGCCTGATGTCGCCGGCAGCGCGGCCCCGCAGGACTTTTCGCTTCAGGAGACGCCCCCAGGCGGACCCCGGTGCGCTGGGTTCGGCTCGGGTTCGTCGGTTGTTATTTCGGCCCAAACCGGTAATAATTGAGAACCATTTTTCAGCGTCGGCGCTAAAAAAGGCGCCCTGGAGGGCCTCTTAGGGGCACGAGTGGAGATGCTCTGAGAACCATCGACCGACAATGCAGTCCAGCTTGGAGCCGGCTTGGGCACTGATTTCGGTGCACTTGTGCAAGCACCCGGTTGATAGGAAGATCGACCAAAGAAATGTTGCCTCCGCGTTGTGCTTTTGTGCTTTACCAAAACAAGAACATAAGTTGTGATCACATACCCCAATGGAGCAGGGCCGGTCATGGGATTTTAGAGGCCCGGGACGAAACTAAAACCCTGGGCCTTAGAGCATGCCGCTAGGACCAATTTGGTGGCTATGCCCGCTTCATCTTGCGTTGATGCAACTGCTTCACCGGGTCCCCCTTAGGGAATTCTTTTACGCACAAGAATGCAGAATTGAAGGGCCTTCCAATTTTATCTTATTTGCGTAACCATCATCTAATGCGAAAATCATAGACCAACTTCTTTTGTCGTACGAGCGCTTGTATTGCTGCGTTGTAGACAACAGAACCTAGACAATCAACTTCAATCAGGGAAGCATATGTACTCCTACATTGCAATTATCAATGAAGATAGGGACCATTATATGGATGCTATCTAATTATTGTTTTATCCAATTCTCCTAAGCATCACATCAAGGTTTCTACATTGGTAGTGCCCTTCATCATGATTGAAAATGAGCGTAAAGCTACAATGTACTATATTAACTTGATAAAATCTTACCGATTATTACGTCGAACTCACAAATGAAAAAACTAATGATATTTTATGGAAGATAATACCAATCAACCAATTATCAATCTCCAACTAAAAAAATCAATTATCAATCTTCACTATAACAATGATGAAGATATTCACACACAAAAAACAATGATGAAGATGAGATTTTTTTTTTGCGAGGATGAAGATGAGATGTTGATTATCCTTTATATATTTTTTTATCAATCTCATCGAAAAATCGCCAGGGCATATGTATCTCCTCCAGAATTAGCTTCTGACCTCTCGGTGTAGGGAGGCTTCAATGGTCCCATACTGAAATACAGTGGTACTAGTAGGAGAATAAGCGCTTCAGTTAAAATTAGCATTGTGAGATATAGAGGTAATGGTTAGTTCCAACAGCAAGCACCAGTGGTCTAGTGGTAGAATAGTACCCTGCCACGGTACAGACCCGGGTTCGATTCCCGGCTGGTGCACTAATTTTTTATATTGCCTTGGATGATAATATGGAATCCTCAGATGGTGATAAAAGTAATTCACAATCGATTAAGGTCATGGGCATCCCAATTTTGAGCTTGCATGTACAAAATACAAAATTATTTACCTGTAAAATATTTACTGCAATGACTATCACCGCGTCCTGGCAATGAAAATGATAATCACAGTCCACAACATAGATTAGAAGTATTTTTTGAAGTCCTCATTTGCTAGTGCCACCAGACCATCATCATCCCACTCATCGCGATATCTTTCCGGACGAGCAGCCTTATTCTTTGCATTAGCAGCATACATCAGCTTCCTCCATTCTTCAATAGGTGGATGGCCACATTGCTCCGCGAGCCAGTCATTGTATTCGAACTGCAAACAAATCATGCTTAGCAGGGGATAACCGATATAGTCGTTTCTAATGTACAATGTTGATGTGCAACAGTGCAAGACGCCCACAATTCACAGAAATATGTTATTTTCCGCCAAGAAAAGCTTTGTTATCTAGCTCCCTTAACATGATTTCGAAAAAAAAAACTAGCTCCCTTAACATGCATCATTAGGCTACCTGATAACCACCACTGAAGTTGTGGGTATATCTCTTGGGCCATCCACGAGTTTCCAGTCTCGAGTAGATGGCTTTGACATCTTCCATCATTTCATCTTTCGATGGAAGCTTGATCCGTCCTGATAGAATACCAGCGACCCATTTGCTTTGGAGTTCAAACAGTGGAAAAGGGATAACCTGGATGAAACAGAGGCCAGGAAGTTTTAGGTCCTAGAGCATTGCAAGGCAGTTATAAGTGCATCTAGACTGCACAGCAGAAATTTAGACACAAATTAACCTTCCACGGCAATCCGATGAAAGACAGTTCAGGAGCCACTTCAATAGGGAAAACATGCTTGTATAATGGATCAACGCAGTTGTCATCCACAGTGATGGTGCTATCATCCCCAAGAAACGGGAAGTCATACAGGTAGCTAGACAACATACAAACACAGGGAACACATGATTAGCTTCAACCAACGTAGCGAAATCAGGTGGTTTGTACAAGAAATATGTTTCAGATATGCTGCATGACTATACCCAGTACAGTGCATGATGACATCCGCTTTGATTGAGCTGCCATCTCGGAACACCACAGTGCCATCTCCCTGTGCATGGTCAATCTGCAAGTAGAACATAATTCTGTTATAAGAATAATGCTTTGTAATATGTAGTACTAATGGCAGCCCCTTTAACGGATAAAACCACCATATTCAACTCACCAGGGAAAAAAGGTATTTACCATGGAGTGAAGCCACATGTTGTCGTATTCAGGCTGCTGTTCACAAGTGGAAGTCGGCGTTGATCTATCGGCAATATGGACCTCCTTCGCAACGCATGCAATGTCCCTCGAAATGTCAACTGCACTTGCCGAGGCCCCAATAACGATCACTACCTACCAAGGCAATCCGTACTTCAAGTTCAAGATAGTTTAGCACGACAACTCACAAGTGGGGAAGAAATCATAGTCAGAATCATACTCACTTGATCAAGGAATGGCTCAGGCACACGGTAATTGTGGCTATGCATCTGCTTTCCGGGCCAGGCATCTGCACCTGTCAATGTTGGAAAGTACAGATTTTCTGTCAAGTTCACAATTGTTTGTGGATCTGATGACCATAAAATCGCAAGTTTGTAACGAAACACTGGACAAGAATTGTCCAAAAAAAAAAACATTGGACAGGCATCTTTCAAGAATTCATCAAGCTTCAGAGTTCAAATCAAATTTGCTAAACCGTGAATCAGCTGATTCTTGTCTCTAGATCGTAGGATGCAGATTCGGTTCTGCTCGAGATTTGTACCACATGCATGAGGTCACGGGTTCAAGTCCTGGAAACAGCCTCTTACAAAAATGTAGGGAAAGGCTGCGTACTATAGACCCAAAGTGGTCGGACCCTTCCCCGGACCCTGCGCAAGCGGAAGCTACATGCACCAGGCAGGCAGGCAGAGTATCCTAAATCCCTTTTTTAAAGCATGCTTGAGATCTGTACCACATGCAGATTTTCTTGTTACGATCACTACCAACCCTGCTCGAAATCAGTTTTTTCTTCCTCTCACAGAGCACAAAATGTGTCATTTCTTCATGAAAATTTGCATGCATACAAAAGACACGACATGTACAATGTCAAGATTGTTTTTTCAGATTTTTTCGATTTTAGAAGGATTATTTCTCGATTTTTACTGTGTGCTGAGCCTGAACCAGGGTTCAACAAACTACTTGTTCTTTGTTCTGCTCAATTGCGAGTTCGTTGAGCGGAGAATCATTACCAGGTATGGAGGCGACGCGAGGCTCTGAATAATGCCCATTGCAAACCACGACGGCGTCATACACCTCCTCGTCCTGCTCCCCCTTCTCCCCGAGCTTCCTCGACGTCACCGCCCACCTCCCGCCGGCCTCCCTCCGGACTCCAACCACCTCTGTCTGGAACCGGACGAGCCGGTAAAGGTCGAACCGCTGCGCGAAGTCCTCGAGGTACCGAAGCACCTCCTCGTGGCCGGGGAACCTGCGCGCGTCGACGACGGAGCCGCGCGCCGCGGTGAAGGGGAAGTCGAGGAAGCCCATGACCTCGCGGGGGAGGTTGGTGCGGAGTGAAGCGTAGAGGCTGGAGTGGGTGGCGGCGGCGCCGAGCGGGTCGGTGGCGGCGGCGGGGGCGGGGGAGGCGTAGAGCCAGGTGCCCCCCACGGCTGCGGCGCGCTCGAAGACGACGGGGGCGTGGCCCTCGCGGCGGAGCTCCCGTGCCGCCGCCAGGCCGGCCGCGCCCGCGCCGACGACAGCGAGTCGGAGCGAGGGCGACGGCATCGGGGAGGGCAGGAGGGAGCAAAAGAGGTTGCGGAGCTGGGAGCCGGAATTGGCTTGGATTCGCCGTGCCTCCCCTGTTTTTTTTTTTTGGGTCCAGGAGCCGTGTGCGATCCCGTCTCTGTTGGTTTCGTTCATGTGGGTATCGGCGATTTGGAGGGAAGCGCCGAAGCGGGCTCTTCTACGCCTCACCAACCGTTTTTAGCTGCTTTTTCGAACGTGAGAGTTCGAGAGGGAATCAAATGCTAGGCGTAAAATTTTGTGCAAACTTCCTGAACTTTGTTCTTCTGAAAATACTGTAGAAGTACAAGGCATGTGCTCTGCTCTCTGTAGCCAGTTGGAAGCAAAACTCCCTCGAATATTCAGACTTCAGATGTTACGGAATGTTGTATTTACCGAACATGCTACGGTGAAAAACTGAAAAGGAAAAAAGAAACGGTCGCTAGAGGAGCTTTTTGTCACCAGAATAATTTCTTTTCCATTTTTTTTCTTTCGCTGTCAAGCGGCAAGACTGTTTTGCACATTTGCTTCTCTTTGGCCATATTTATATCCTGGAGAGCATGGCCAACGGGCAGCCCCAAACGTGATGCCTCGTAGGCTAGTTAGGTTCGGATGCCACCGTGGCGCTAAAGCAGGTGCCTCGCAGAAGGAGGTACTTCTTCTGAAAGCTGTGGGTGCCTGAGCAGATATTTTGTGGTCCTCCGCAGAAAAGATGGAGAGAGAAAATGGAGCATCGCGTGCACGTTCGTTGATGACGAGTCCTCCAGATCGAACCACGAGACCAATATGGCTTTGCGGCCGAAGCTCATCCATGTCTTGGGGGGAGGGAGGGTGGGATGAGCTCATCCTCGAGTCCCATCGGATATGGGCCGGAGTTCTCCCAAGGCGCCTTGTGGCCCCCAGAGCTCTCCCACAGCTGTTGCATCTCGAGGCCATCACACAGCCAGCAGGCGCCATGGATCTCGACAAGTCCTCCTGGCATAACTCCATGTATGTTCTGGAAGAGCAGTCTGAGCTCTAGAAGCATCGAAGAAAGGATATGAATGGAGAATTTAAACTCTAATTAGCTGATTTGATAGATGTATTCTCGAATTTGAGAACAAATTTGGAATTTTTTTTGTTTCTAGTGAGCATTAGAGAGCAGGTGGTTGGGCGGAGGATCAAGTGGGGAAAACTCATGAAGAAAAAACAGGCAAAGCTGGTTGGTGGGTCTGATGAGACTACTTATGCATTGGGTAAATATGAAATCGACGATGGTCTCGACTTTACGTGTTGATGTGGTTGGGCCGGGGCAGCACCAAGGTGCTGCCACCATAGTTCATGCCCTTAGAGGTTGCGGCTTTGGCCCTCGTGGACATCAGACAATGGTACCTGGCCTTTGGAGGAGGGCCATGACAATGAGGGCATTGGCTAGTTTCTCTTCATTTTGGTTTGATTTTGGGTGTTTTTTGGGTTCCCACCCAAAACTTAATGCATGTGTACATAAACCCTCCTTTTCATCTAAATGAAAGGCAGCGCCTTCTGCCTGTTCCAAAAAAAAATGCTCACTGACTGGCCCGTGCTTAAGCACTATATTGATATCATGATGTCAGTGTCAAAAAATACGTGATTAGGCTACTATGAAAAAGTGTACGGACTCCGGTTATCAACACTTAGGGCCTCCAACACTGACCCACAAAACGCCTGTATTCGTCCGGACCGAGCGGTCCGGACCCATTTAACCACCCAACATGGTATCCGTTGGTCCGTGGATCGGTTTGGACGTCAATTTCCCGCAAACCAGGAGGGGCTTTGCTGGAGTTCGGATTGCTCGCACGCACGCATCCAACACCCCCGACGGCCCACCTCCCAAACCCTCCCCCTCTCGCCCGCGCCCTTTCCCACACGAAGCGGTTGCCGCACATTCATGTCGGTCAGCGCCGCTCGAGCGAGGGCGACTGAAAGGATCGATATGGTTGACTAGAGGGGGGGGTGAATAGGCAACTAACAATTTTTAGACTTTTCTTTAACAAATTAAAACTTGCAATGAAATAGGTTGTTTAGATGTGCAACTACGTGGACAACCTATATGATGCAAAGACAATAAGCACACAAGCAAGCAATGGATATAACTCAAGTAAGCTTGCAAAAGTAAAGGGACAAGATAACCAAGAGTGGAGCCGGTGGAGACGAGGATGTGTTACCGAAGTTCCTTCCTTTTAAGGGGAAGTACGTCTCCGTTAGAGCGGTGTGGAGGCACAATGCTCCCCAAGAAGCCACTAGGGCCACCGTAATCTCCTCACGCCCTCACACAATGCGAGATGCCGTGATTCCACTATTGGAGCCCTTGAAGGCGGCAACCGGACCTTTACAAACAAGATTGGGGCAATCTCCACAACACTTGGAGGCTCCCAACAACACCACGAAGCTTCACCACAATGGAGTATGGCTTCGAGGTGACCTCAACCGTCTAGGGTGCTCAACACCCAAGAGTAACAAGATCCTCTAGGGATAAGTGGGGGGAATCAAATTTCTCTTGGTGGAAGTGTAGATCTGGGCCTTCTCAACCAATCCCGAGCAAATCAACAAGTTTGATTGGCTAGGGAGAGAGATCGGGCGAAAATGGAGCTTGGAGCAACAATGGAGCTTTGGGGGAAAGAGGTAGGTCAACTTTGGGGAAGAAGACCCCTTTATATAGTGGGAAGATCAATCCAACCGTTATCCCACTTACCAGCCCCGCACAGAGCGGTACTACCGCTGGGGAAGGGCGGTACTACCGCTCCGGGTGGTACTACCGCTCCGGGCGGTACTACCGCTCGACCCAGCGGTACTGCCGCGCTGCCTGGGGCCCTGACCACAGGGCGGTACTACCGCCAAGGAAGAGTGGTACTACCGCTCCGGGCGGTACTACCGCTTAGACCCAGCGGTACTGCCGCGCTGCCCAGGGCCCTGTCACCAGGGCGGTACTACCGCTAGGGAAGGGCGGTACTACCGCTTAGAGCGGTACTACCGCCCCTACTACCTTCCTTAGTGCCGCAAAATCCAACACGAAAAATTCGTTCGAGAATCAAGGCGAAAGTAGCCCAGACGCACAGCGGTACTACGGCCGAAACACCCAAGCGGTACTACCGCTGTGGAGTTTCGGCGGTACTACCGCTGTGGACGCGGTACTACCGCTAGGGCAAAGCAGAGCATAGTAAGGGGAAAACAGCAGCTCCAGAGATGCGGAAGGAAAGACGACTGGTGTGATAATGATGTGTACGTGTGATTCCACCCAAGTCTTACCAAAACGGATCCCCTCTTGATAGTACGGTGACTCCTACGAAACTAGTCCACCAACAACGAAACGAAGGAGCTACACCGTCTTGAATTACAACACCGAGGGGAGGAAATCGTCTCGTGCCAATGGATGAATCTCTGAAAGAACTAACGCACACGATTAGTCCGCACAAGCATTGTCATCAATCACCAAAACATATTGGGAATAAATATGCCCTTACAATCTCCCCCTTTTTGGTGGATTGATGACAATGCGGGATTTGCACAAAATGAAAGATATAGGATAAGCGCAAAAGTACAACCGTCCTAAAATGTAGAAGGGCTCCCCCTGGATGTGTGCTACCTAGAAAAGTGCTTTGGACTGCACGGCACATATGCCAGGAACAATGCTCCCCCTACATTTTAGAGACCAACTACCTAAGCATGATATGAGAGCAACATATATATAACAAGATAAGCATGGAACTCATAAGCTAGATAGACATAGATAAAGATACGAAGAGATAAGGTAGCATATGTCTCACGCCATATGACTCGAGCTTAGGTCTTACGGACAGAACCAGAACTTAGGTCTCACAGACACAAACCAAATAAAACAACAAGCAAAAGCACAAACACAAACGACGGAAGACACAAAACGCAAATCCCTAAACTCTCTCCCCCTTTGGCATCGAGACACCAAAAAGGAGAGGGAGTGATGCTACGGCTCCAGGTGAAGGTAAAAGATGGACACCCATCAGATCTCAGAGGGATCATCTACGGTGCCATCGTCAGCCGGGAAGTGCTCAGCATCAGAATCAGTCCAGGGGCAGTGCTGCTGAATCTACTCCTCCTCCTCGGTAAGTTGATCCTCAGAACCACTAATCACAATAGCACCCATCTGACGCATGAGCTCCTTCTGGCGACCTCGGGCCTTCTTCTCAGCCACATGAGTCATGTACTGACCATGAGACTCCATGCAGAACAGCTTCTTCACCTTGATCTTGAGCTTCTTGGCCCAAGAGGGCTCTGCCTCAGAAGGCACGTAGTCATCATCTTCATCCTCAGCCTCAGCCCCAAACTCCTCCTCAGTCTCCATGGCAGCATCAGATGAAGGAACTCCAGTCCTAGGGGCCTAAGTGCCCCAATTATCCCTCTTCCTCATACGCTTGACATCGTGAGAAACCAAGTCTCCAATCTCCAGCACCACCTTGGGATAGACACGATCCTAGGCCTTCTCA
This sequence comes from Triticum aestivum, assembly GCF_018294505.1. Classification (NCBI taxonomy): domain Eukaryota; kingdom Viridiplantae; phylum Streptophyta; class Magnoliopsida; order Poales; family Poaceae; genus Triticum; species Triticum aestivum. The sequence continues at coordinate 409,077,055 of NC_057795.1, forward strand.
ATGAGCAGCATAATGAACGGACCATAAATCGGGCACTTGCGCTCGGAGATAGCAGAAACCAGCTCAGACCACATAACATGAGAGATATCCAAGGACTCTCCGGTGCTCTGCCCCTTCTCCCGCTGACAGAAGAGAAGCATGTCCACGAGATAAGAGTGAACCTGGTCCAGATTCCCGATGCGAGGGAAAAGAGTTTCTCTGAAGATATGGTGAAGAATGTCCAGATAGGCAGGCAGCTCATAGGTCTCCTTCTTCGTCTCATGGTTGATCCTCAGAGTGCAGTAGGGCCACAGAGCTTGCTTGTGAGTGGCATTGGCTCGATGGTGGGGGCGAAAGCCGACAGCAGACTCAAGTCCAAGATCTTCCACCCCAATCAACTGCATGAAAGCTTTCCACTTGACTGACAGCAACTTGCCATTTGTCATCCAAGTCAGAGTCCTGTCCTCATCGGTCCCAAGGTGGACCATCGCATAGAATTGGGCCACAATATCAGCATCATAGTCCTTGTTGAATTGCATGATCCCGAGAATGTTCAGCTGAGTGCACATTTGAAGAGCTTCACCAAAGTAGTCAGGATCATTCTCCATATGCTCGGTGTCGATGGAGTGCACGTTGACATAGAGATTCTTCTTGGCTTTGAGGACATCAAAATAGATGGCAAACTGGAACCTGTTCCAGAACGGACGGTTGACCAAAGTGGGATCTTGGTCGACCTCATACGGGTTGCGGCGGCGCCTTGCCCAGAACTCCTTGGGCGGCATTTCTGGCACGGTTTTGCTTGGCTTTGGCTTGACCCCAGGCTTCTTCTGTAGTTGGGGAGGAGGTGGAGCACTAGAAGATCCTCCGGCAGGCTCAGTGGGCTCAGTGGTGCAGTAGCGCTTGGACGAAGCACGATCGGGGTTGACACGATGAGCCTGATGCTTAGGAACCTCATCACCTAGAACCACACACACAAACACGCAAACAACCAGAAAGAACGAGCGTAAGCCACAAACACGAACAAAGAGATCACTGAGAGGTTGGAGGACGATGGAACTGGGTAGAGGGCGGTAGTACCGTGACCCTTGAGCGGTAGTACCGCTCCAAGCGGTAGTAGCGCTCTGGAGAGAGCGGTAGTACCGCTCTGGGAGAGCGGTAGTACCGCTCGAGGCGGGGAAACAACAGTTTCCAACTACCGTGGTCAGATCTGGTACTACCGTCCTACCAAATTCAAAAATACTCCAACCAAACACTAATCCAAACAGTCTAGAAGCATTCTCCATCCTACTCAAGCCTAGATCTGGACAAAAATCTAGAGATGCAACTGTTATTGCCCCAAGAACGCTATATTGGAAATCTAGACAAAAGGAAACAGGGAATGGGGGCAATACCGGCATCCATGGCAAGAGGACAAGGTGGGGATCGATTCCACCGAAGGAAACGGAGAGGAGCGCCCCGGAGAGGGAGATCCGCCGGAGCCCTCCCGCGGCACCGGTTGCTGAAGAGAGAGACGAACAGGGCGAAGGGTGAGCGAATGGGTATGGGGGAGAAGAAACTCCCCCTGCCCCCGATATTACCCCCAGCCCGCGCCTCACAGCGGTAGTACCGCTCCGGAGGGCGGTAGTACCGCTGGGAGCGGTAGTACCGCTCTGGAGGGCGGTAGTACCGCTTCAGCAACCACGCTGCTTCTAGACCAACGACTAACGCTCAAAAAGAAACGGAAAGCAAAGCCAAAAGAATGAGAGGACTGATGCGACAACACACACACACACACACACAACAGACCAGAAACAAGTCAAACACAAACAACCACATGAAACAGAGCAAGCTCTGGCCTCTCTCAGGAGAGGGCGGTGGCCGGAGCCACCTATGTTTGAGTCAAATGGTATGGCACCGCAAAGAATTATCCTTGGGCCCATAACCAAAACTCGTCTTTGAAGCACAAGTACCATCAAAAATGGCTATTGTGAAAGAGTTGATCGTTTTATGCATAATGGGGGGAGGGAAAGTTCATTGAGAGAACAACACTCCCCCCTATGTCCATGCCTACATCTAAGCAGGATACCAAGTTGAGTGGGGTGGGGTGTGCCAGGGTTCAAATCACATTGCTCGAATCAATGATATTTAGCTCATGCCTTAACTCGCGAAATCTTGCTTCATCCAAGGGCTTCGTGAAAATATCTGCAAGGTTATCATGAGTGTTGACATACTTGAGCTCGATCTCTCCTCGTCTAATGTGATCCCGGATGAAGTGATACCGAATCTCAATGTGTTTCGTCTTGAAGTGTTGCACCGGGTTGAGAGAAATCTTGATGGCACTTTCGTTGTCACACCACAGAGGCACTTTGTCACAAATGACACCATATTCCTTTAAAGTTTGCCTCATCCACAAGAGTTGAGCACAACAACTACCAGCCGCCATATATTCTGCTTCAGTGGACGAGAGAGACACACAACTTTGCTTTTTGGAAGACCAACTCACCAAAGAGCACCCAAGAAAATGGCACCCTCCGGAAGTGGACTTCCTATCCACTTTGTCTCCCGCCCAATCGGAATTCGTAAACCCTTCAAGCTTGAAGTTTGCCCCTCTTGGGTACCATAAGCCAAAGTTTGGGGTATGAGCCAAATATCGAAAGATTCGCTTGACCGCCACATAGTGACTTTCCTTCGGTGCAGCTTGAAACCGTGCACACATCCCCACACTCAACATGATATCTGGTCTAGATGCACAAAGGTAAAGCAAGGAGCCAATCATGGAGCGATATACCTTTTGATCCACTGCTTTACCATTGGGATCAATGTCAAGTTGGCACTTGGTGGGCATTGGAGTAGAAGCCGGCTTGACATCACTTAACTTGAATCTCTTGAGCATGTCTTGAGTGTATTTGGCTTGGTTGATGAAGGTTCCTTCTCTTCTTTGTTTGATATCAAAGCCAAGGAAGAACTTCAACTCTCCCATCGAAGACATCTTGAACTTGGAGGTCATGAGAGCGGCAAATTCCTCATTGAAAGCTTTGTTAGGAGAACCAAAGATAATGTCATCAACATATAGTTGGCATACAAACAACTCCCCTTTGACCTTCTTAGTAAAAAGAGTGGGATCGATTTATCCTACTTCAAATCCACGATCTTGTAACAACTCGGTAAGGTGGTCATACCACGCACGTGGGGCTTGTTTAAGGCCATAGAGTGCCTTATCGAGTTGATACACATGATCCGGGAAGTAGGGGTCCTTGAACCCGGGGGGTTGCTTGACATAAACCAACTCATTAATGGGACCATTAAGAAAAGCACTTTTCACATCCATTTGTTGCAACTTAAAGTTGTGATGGGAAGCATAAGCAATCAACAAACGAATGGATTCAAGACGAGCAACAGGAGCAAAGGTTTCATCGTAGTCGATACCCTCGACTTGGCAGTAGCCTTGTGCTACCAATCTTGCCTTGTTGCGAATGATGTTCCCATGAGCATCTTGCTTGTTCTTGAAGATCCACTTTGTTCCAATGACGTTGTGGTTCCCCGAAGGTCTTGGCACAAATCTCCACACCTTGTTGTATTCGAAGTTGTTGAGTTCTTCGTGCATGGCATTGAGCCAATCCGAGTCTTCGAGCGCCTCATAGACCTTATGGGGTTCAACACAAGAGACAAACGCATGATGTTCACAATAGTTTGGTAACTGTCTACGAGTGCTTACCCCCTTTCTTAGGCTTCCAACCACATTCTCCATGAGATGACCTTTGGTGGTGAGTTTGGAAGCAATCTTCGCGGCACGTCGCTCCAATTCCTCCTCGGATGTTGAAGGAGGAGGGTTCACTTGATCATCTTGAGCGTCGTCATGAGCTTGTTCTTGACCTTGAGCTTGCTCATGATCTTGAACTTGCTCGAGGGGAAGAACTTGACCTTGGGCATCATGAGGAGGTCCATCACCATCTTGTGATTGATCTTGCCCTTGGTCTTGTTCCTTAGGTTGAGGGCCTTCACTTTGTTCTTCGGAAGCGTGTGGGTCTTGGGGATGTGATGGCTCCACTTGAGTGGAGCATTGTCCTTCTCCTTCGGCCACAAGGGGTTCCTCAATGGGTAGGATATGACCAATACCCATTCTTCTTATGGCTTGGGGAGGAATTTCATCACCTACATCACAAGTACCACTTTGCTCCACTTGGGAGCCGTTATTTTCATCAAACTCTATGTTACACGTCTCCTCAATGAGTCCGTTGGACTTGTTGAGAACACGGTAAGCATGAGAGTTTGTAGCATAACCAACAAATATGCCCTAATGAGCTCTAGCTTCAAACTTAGACAAACGAACACCTTTCTTGAGAATGAAACACTTACACCCGAACACCCGGAAGTACTTGAGATTAGGCTTGTTCCCGGTGAGTATCTCATACGGAGTCTTGTTCAAGCCTTTGCGGAGTTAGAGCCAATTGGATGCATGACAAGCTGTGTTGATGGCTTCGGCCCAGAAGTTGTATGGAGACTTGAACTCCGCCATCATGGTTCTTGCCGCATCCATCAACGTCCGGTTCTTCCTTTCCGCAACACCATTTTGTTGAGGGGTATATGGTGCAGAATATTGATGCTTGATCCCTTCATCACTAAGAAACTCATCCAAGTTGTAGTTCTTGAACTCGGTGCCGTTGTCACTTCTTATTGTCAAGATCTTTGCATCGTGTTGACGTTGAACTTCATTTGCAAAGTCGATGACGGTTTGTTGAGTCTCACTCTACCTCTTGAAGAAGTATACCCAAGTGTATCTTGAATAATCATCCACTATCACCAAGCAATACTTTCTACCCCCAAGACTATCAAAGGATGGGGGCCCAAAGAGGTCCATGTGTAGGAGCTCCAAGGGTCTCTTCGAGTAGATGATAGTCGTGGGAGGGTGAGCCATCTCATGAAGCTTTCCTTCGATACAAGCACTGCAAACACGATCTTTGGCAAAACTAACATTCGTTAGTGCATGAACATGGTCCCCCTTGAGAAGACTTTGCAAAGATCTCACATTGACGTGGGCTAAACGGCGATGCCAAAGCCATCCCACATCAACTTTAGCCATTAGGCATGTCGCGGTCTTAGTGGGTTGCTCCGAGAAGTTAACCACATAGAGACCATTCTCGACATGCCCAACAAAGGCTACTTTAAGAGTCTTGCTCCACAAGAGGGCCACGGTATCAATATCAAAGAAGGTGGCAAAACCCATGAGTGCGAGTTAACGAACGGAAAGTAAATTGAACGCAAGGGACTCAACAAGCATGACTTTCTCGATCGTTAGATCATGAGAAATGACAACCTTGCCAAGACCCAATACCTTAGAATGTGAGGCATCACCCCATTAGACATTGGTGGGCATAGATGGGATATTGTGCACGTCCACCACCAAGTCCTTGCTCCTGGTCATATGATTTGTTGCTCCACTATCGAGCAACCATGATCCCCCACCGGAAGCAAACGCCTACAAGAGATCAATGCTTGGTTTTAGTTACCCATTGAGTAATGGGTCCTTTGATGTTAGTAACAAGGGTCTTAGGAACCCAAATAGACCATTCAATGTACTCATAAGGAGAACCAACAAATTTAGCATAAACATGTCCATCACTAGCACGACACAACACATAAGAGGGGTTAAAGTCGCCGACTTTGTTGGGAGAGATGGCGTTGCGCTCTTTGGCTTCACCGCTCTTCCCATTGTTCTTCTTCTCCTTAGGAGCACCTTCTCCCTCCTTCACAAAGGTTTGTGTGAGCGGAGGAGGTCAATTGGTCTTGCTCTTCTTCTCCTTGTTCTTCTTCTTGTTCTTGGACTTGGGTGCGAACCCAACTCCCTCCTTTCCCACAACTTCCTTTTGATTGCTCAAAAGGTCATTTAGGTTCTTCTCGCCTTGTATGCATGACACAAGACCTTTCTCGAGTTGTTCCTTCAACTTGGCATTTTCCTCCACAAGATGCACATGCTCACAACATGGGTTAGTAGCATTTGCATTATCAATTAAGACCATGTGAGGAAATGTGGCCTTTTCCTTAGTTAGCTTAACTTGGAGTTGAGCATGAGACTCCTTGAGGGTGGCATGAGCACTTTTCAAGACCTTGTGGGCCTTGTCAAGTACATCAAACTCCTCCATGAGTCTAACATGATCAACCCCAAGTTTAGCCTTCTCGGAAGCTAGAACACGAGACACAACAAGAGCATGATCAAGATCTTTCTTTAGTTTAGCATGACCATCGTTGTGTGACTCCTCAAGAGCCAAACGATGCTCACGCTCTTCCTCAAGAGCATTAGAGAGATCCGATATCTCATCGGCATAGTCACGACTATGACTTTCCATCTTAGTGATGGTTTCTTCATGAGCCTCGATCATGTCATTGGCTTCACCAAGTTGTTCCAAGAGAGCAACGAAATGCTTCTTGGATTTGCCCTTGAGCTTACTCATGAAGGACTCAAATTCATTGATCTCCTCATTAGACCCCTTACCATTATCAAAGTCATCCGCTGAAGGAGGGTTAGGAATAATGGTGGTTTTGATGTTGGGGCTTACCTTGTTGGTGGCCTTAGCCATGAGGCACTTGGCGGTGATGTTCTCGTTAGGTGCATCGAAGAGAGACACCCGAGGAGTTGAGACAATGGCAACGGAAGCCATGGCCATTGTTTCACCATCTTCATCATCATCGTCATCCTCACGGTATTCTTCTTGAACCACCAACCTGCAAGAAGGAGTCTTCTTGGTGAAGTTGTTCTTGTTGGGGAAGGACTTGGCTTTGTCTTTTCGAATGAACTTTCCACCATTGTCTTCCCGCTTCTCGTATGGACAATCCGCAACGAAATGACTGACATTGCCACAGTTGAAACAAGTTCTAACTCGTTTCTTCCCTTTGAGTCCACTTGAGTTGTTCTTGTTGAAGTTGGGTCTTGTAGTCTTCTTACTCCAAAACTGTCTTGAGGCAAGAGCCATGTGCTCATGATAATCATACTTCGTGTCCTCGGGGTTGCTCTCCTCATCTTCCTCTTCTTCTTCTTCTTCCACACTAACCTTGGCCTTCAAGGCAAGATTGGGCTTCTTTGCCCTTTGGGAACGGAGCACCGCATTGTCGGCGGTCTTGTCCAAGATGTTCATTGCAACAAACTCATCCAACACTTCACCAGAGGTCATGGAGTGGAAGTCCGGTCTTTGGCAGATGACGGAGGACATGGCCTTGTTGTAGGGCATCATGGCCTTGAGGAACTTGCGCTTGATCCAGTTGTCATCCGTGTCCTTACTCCCATGATCTCGAAGTGCGACCGCAAGTTTGGTCACTCTTCGAAAGAGCTCACGAGGTTCTTCATCCTCTTTCATTGCAAACTCATCGGCTTCATCTTGCACCACTTCATAGTTGGAGCGTTGAATGCTAGCACTTCCTCTATACATATGCTCGACACACTTCCATGCTTCTTTAGCCATGACATGAGGTCGAAGACGAGGGAGATCTTCGGGAAGGATAGCATCTTGGATGATGAAGAGAGCACTCTCATTGAATTGATTGTCCACTTCTTCTCGAGGGGTGAAGTTGCTTGGATCATGAGGATAGAAACCTTCTTCAATAATTCTCCAAAGGTTAGTATTCACATGTTTTAAATGACGCTTGAAGCGATAAACCCAAGAATCATAATCTTCATTTTTCACATATTTAGGAGGAGGACCGGCATGATTCAAATGAGTAGAGGGGATCGGTCCTCTATACACCGGGGGTTCCACATGGGCAAAGATGCCGGTGCCATTTCTACCACTAGTAGAAGGACTCTTTTCATTGTTAGCTTCCCCCTTATTGGAGTTAGCATCCGTCACCTTGTTAGTGGGATCACCCACTTTCATTGGTGAGGTAGATAGTTTAAGTCCCTCTAGAAGTTCAGTAAACATGCTTTTAACCTCGGCCATCATGGAGGTTTTCAATGTGTCTAAAGCCACATTGAATTCCTCACGTGAGACCGAGGTTCCCCCTTCGGCCGAAGACGAGATGGGATCCACACCGGAGTGTTCCTCCGCACCGTCGTTGACGTCAACCATACTCTTCGGACGGCAAAGTCCTTAATAAAGAGACGAGGCTCTGATACCAATTGAAAGGATCGATATGGTTGACTAGAGAGGGGGTGAATAGGCAACTAACAATTTTTAGACTTTTCTTTAACAAATTAAAACTTGCAATGAAATAGGTTGTCTAGATGTGCAACTACGTGGACAACCTATATGATGCAAAGACAATAAGAGCACAAGCAAGCAATGGATATAACTCAAGTAAGCTTGCAAAAGTAAAGGGACAAGATAACCAAGAGTGGAGCCGATGGAGACGAGGATGTGTTACCGAAGTTCCTTCCTTTTAAGGGGAAGTACGTCTCCGTTAGAGCGGTGTGGAGGCACAATGCTCCCCAAGAAGCCACTAGGGCCACCGTAATCTCCTCACGCCCTCACACAATGCGAGATGTCGTGATTCCACTATTGGAGCCCTTGAAGGCGGCAACCGGACCTTTACAAACAAGATTGGGGCAATCTCCACAACACTTGGAGGCTCCCAACAACACCACGAAGCTTCACCACAATGGAGTATGGCTTCGAGGTGACCTCAACCGTCTAGGGTGCTCAACACCCAAGAGTAACAAGATCTGCTAGGGATAAGTGGGGGGAATCAAATTTCTCTTGGTGGAAGTGTAGATCTGGGCCTTCTCAACCAATCCCGAGCAAATCAAAAAGTTTGATTGGCTAGGGAGAGAGATCGGGCGAAAATGGAGCTTGGAGCAACAATGGAGCTTTGGGGGAAAGAGGTAGGTCAACTTTGGGGAAGAAGACCCCTTTATATAGTGGGAAGATCAATCCAACCGTTATCCCACTTACCAGCCCCGCACAGAGCGGTACTACCGCTGGGGAAGGGTGGTACTACCGCTCCGGGCGGTACTACCGCTCGACCCAGCGGTACTGCCGCGCTGGCTAGGGCCCTGACCACAGGACGGTACTACCGCCAGGGAAGAGCGGTACTACCGCTCCGGGCGGTACTACCGCTTAGACCCAGTGGTACTGCCGCGCTGCCCAGGGCCTTGTCACCAGGGCGGTACTACCGCTAGGGAAGGGCGGTACTACCGCTTAGAGCGGTACTACCGCCCCTACTACCTCCCTTAGTGCCGCAAAACCCGACACGAAAAATTCATTCGGGAATCGAGGCGGAAGTAGCCCAGACGCACGGCGGTACTACGGCCGAAACACCCAAGCGGTACTACCGCTCTGAGAGCGGTACTACCGCTGTGGAGTTTCGGCGGTACTACCGCTGTGGACGCGGTACTACCGCTAGGGTAAAGCAGAGCATAGTAAGGGGAAAACAACAACTCCAGAGATGCGTAAGGAAAGACGACGAGTGTGATAATGATGTGTACGTGTGATTCCATCCAAGTCTTACCAAAACGGATCCCCTCTTGATAGTACGGTGACTCCTACGAAACTAGTCCACCAACAACGAAACGAAGGAGCTACACCGTCTTGAATTACAACACCGAGGGGAGGAAATCGTCTCGTGCCAATGGATGAATCTCTGAAAGAACTAACGGACACAATTAGTCCGCACAAGCATTGTCATCAATCACCAAAACATATTGGGAATAAATATTCCCTTACAGCGGCGACTTGGGAGGGCGGATGAGGAAGAGAGGCTTTGCGATGCCGTCGCGGATTTTTCGTCAAGGCGCCGTGTGCGATTCCGTTTCTAATGGTTTCATTCATGTGGCCATCGGCGATTCGGATGGAAGCGTGGTCTTCTACGCCTCAATAATTGTTTTGCTGTTTTTTGGAACATAAGAGGAATTTCTTTCTTTCTTCGTTTCTTTCTCGATTTTTTGTTCCTTTTTTGGTTTTCCCGCTTTCAATCTTTGTAGTGGTTCTTTTGTTTTACTTTTTGGTTTTTATTGGGCTTCTTTATATTTTATCTATTTCTTTTGTTTATTTTCTTCTTTCCTATTTTCTTCATTTTTTGTTATTTTCTTAGTTTTCATTACTTTTCTTTCATTTCCTTCGGTTTTGTTTTGTTTTCTTTGTTTCCTCATGGGTTTTCTACGGGTTTTTTTATTTTTCTTTGTTTTTGAGGTGTTTCTGTTGTTTCTTCGGCTTTCATCGCTTTTTCTTCTCTTTCCTTTTTTCTTCAACACGTGTCAAAAAAAATTCATACACATTTGTACATTTTATGCATGCATCGGGGGAAAATGTGCATGTTTAACATTTTTTAAACATATGATGACATGTAAAAAAATATGCCTAATGCCTACTTTATCCATACACAATGTACAGTTTTGGAATATATAAGGAATATTTTTTGATACATGCTTAATTTTTCTCAAATATATTATTAATATTTTTTAGACATCATCAGTATTTTCTAAAATTTATGTTGTTATATTAAAAAAATTGGATACACATTCTCAATTGTTCGTATACATCAGTAACTGTTCTTTTGTACATGATTAACATTTTCAAATAGATGGCTAACATTTTTTCATTTTTTTTGTGTTGACTAGTTTTTTTCGTAAATGTTGTACAAGTTTGGTATACATCAGGAACATTTTTCATACACATTTAACATTTTTGAAATATATGATTAAGATTTTTTTGATACACAATAAGTTTTTTTAATTGTGTTTTATGTTTAATTTTTCTATACAGTCATTTTCTTTTAGAATTTATGTTTTTTCATAAACTTTGTACATGTCCTACAGTTTTCTTTGTACATCAGAAACTTTTTTTTGTACACATGTAACATTTATGAAATAGAGATTAACATTTAAAAAAATATAGTTTTGGGTGTCTACTTTTTCAATGCATATTATACATTTTTGTATACATCAGGAACATTTTTATATATGTGTTTAACATTTTCCAAATAAATGATTAACATTTTTTAAATCTTTTTTATTTATCTCTATTTTTTAATACAGATTATATATTTTTGTACACATTTTTCATATACATTGAAAACATTTTTTCTTTACATATTTAACATTTTTCAAATGTATGATTGACATTTTTTTTAAATCTATGTAAAGTATACTTTTGTTGATATATGTTTAGGCTACTGGGAAGTATAAACAAAATTTAAAAAAGAGATCAGAAAAAGAAAAAAAAGCCCTTGACGGAGGGCGAGAGCGTGGCAATGGCCTTCCGCGCACCTGGGCCGACCAAATATAGCTCTTGCTTCAGGTGAGGCTACCATCGAACTCGTCTCGAGCGAGGTATAGCCGTGCCGGCTAAACCCATCGGGGAAATTTGGCTAGGGGCCGTAGCATCCATGCGTAGAATCTCGGTTCCAGGTGACCCATAGCAGTGGCCCCCCATAATGCTAGACCTACAACAATCTACAAACGTTTTACTTAACTTTCCGAACCAATCCTCCCCCTCCTCCCCTTCTCGAATTCAAATGGGGCGGGCCTCTTCATCCCTCTATTACCAATCAGAATTCTTCACATCACCTTGTTTGTGGAAAAAATAAGTAATCTTTTGTAGATGTAGCATTACTCTACTTTTTTGCGGGCGGTCACATTACTCCAGTTTCCCCTGCTTTAAGCAATGCCCGAGTAGTTTTGGTTCCCGAGGCCCAGTTATGGCCCTCGATGGTTCATACTAATTTTTTTCGAAACGCAGTTCGGGCTGGAATTTCCTATTTGCCGCATGTTGCGGCAAAGTGTCGACGAATCGCACAAGGGGTGCGACTAGCCAGTGATTTGGGCCAGCCCATCTTTAGCCTACCTAAAGGTTTCGGTTTTGGGATCCTTCTAGAAGCACCGGTTCTTACTGATTTTGGGAACCATCTAAAAGGTTCCTGAACCGATTTTTTTTCTTTTTTTACTCTGTCTGTTTTTCTTCTTCTTTCCTTTTCTGCTTCTTTTTTTCTTTTCTTTTTGTTACTTTTTTGTTTTCTTTCAGTTTTCCTTTTCAAGTTAATTTCTCTTTTCAACAAATTTTCTTTTTTTGGGTTTTCATTTATTTTTATTTCTTCTCTTTTTTCCAAACTTTTTTCAAAATATTCAAGTTTTGTTTATGTTTCCAAAAAAATGTTCACTTTTCGAAAAAGTGTTCTCAAAATTCAAAATTTGTTCTCATTACACAAACAAGTTCAAAACTTTCAAAATTAAGAAAATGTACCGGACTTTAATTTTTTCTTCACGTATTCAAAAAAATTCACGCTTCCAAATTTGTTAAGGATTTTTCAAAATTATTCTCCGTTTGGGTTCAAAAAATGTTTGTGCTTTAATGTTTTTTTTCACAAAGTCCAAAACTGTGCAATTTTCGAAAAAAATGTTCTCAAAATTCAAAAACAATTCTCACTACACAAAAAAGTTCAAAACTTTTGACATTCAGAAAATATACCAGTTTTGAATTTTTCGTTCACGTATTCAAAAAAATTCATGCTTCCAAATTTGTTCAGGATTTTTAAAAATTAATCACCGTTTTAAAATTTGTTCTTAAAATATAAAAAATGTTCATGCTTTAAAAAATTGTTCACGCTTTGAAATTTGTTCTCCAGATTCAAAAAAGTCCATGCTTTAAAAAATTGTTCACAAATTCCAAAACCTTCTTGTTTTCAAAAAATGTTTGGGAATTTCAAAAATTGTTTGCGTGCAAAAGTTGTTCGTGTTTACAAATTTTGTTTTGGAATTTGAAAAATGTTCCTGTTCAGTTTTTTGGGTAGTTTAGAAAATGTTCCGTTTTTAAAAAATATTCGCTTCTCCAAAATTCATTTGCGTGTTTAAATATGTTTGAGTTTTTTCAAAATTCTTAACAGTTTCTCCGTTTAGTAAAACATTCCCGTTTTGATTTTCGGGAAAAAAATGCGTTCGAATTTTTAAAAATATTCGGATCGGCATTTGAGTTTCTTAAGGTGTTGCACTGTACTGTAATCATTGAAGGTCACTAGCTTTTTTTTTTTGAGAAAATTGAAGGTCACTAGCTGAACTGGTTAGAGTCTTATGCTCTCGAGCAACCGGCCCTGTGTTCAAACCGCGGTAGCGCAATCTATTTTTATTCCAGTGTTATGTACTTGTCGCTAGCGAGATAGGCCCACTAAGCCCGCGAACGCCCAGCAATTTGACGTAGCGGCGCATAGGACCTCTCGTCCGGGGGCTGGTTGCCAAACCAACGCAGCTCGTATCGTATGCCTTGAGCTTATGCAGAGCGGCCCTAGACGAGCGAGCGTCGTGCAGGCTACCACGCTCGCCTCAGATCCCCATTTTCCCTAAAGAAAAGCCTGATCCATGCCGCTCCGCGCTCTGCATAGGTTTATGCATGCTGCATTTCTGAAGCTCTCGATAGAAACTCGCAGATTCAGGGAAAATACCAAGCGGTCATTACGGCCAGCCGTGCGCAGCCGGGGCCGATGGACCCGCTGAAAAGTACGATCAGATCCCCTCATTTCCTTTCGTGCATCGAACTCCCTGCTCGCAGTCATTTCATCGCTGCCCTACGCGCGCTTAACGGGAGATATGACGATGACGCGCCACTGTTGCCGCGAGACACAGGATCTCACCATGATGACCCGAGCCAGAAGCCAGCAGCAGCAGTAGATCAGTAGTAGTTGCACATCAGGCTGGTCATAGTGGGAGTAACTTAGCTAGTAACATAGCGCTCTTCGAGAAAATTCTGCTTATGTGGCAAGTAATTAATGAAAGGTGGTAATATAATATGTTACTGTAACATAGCACTTTTCAAGACAAGATGAGTCTATGAACTAATAAATAAAGCCATCTATGATACTACTATTATATTACTTTGCATTATGAAGGTAATAACTTAGACTAGTGTCATATGCATGACACTAGTCTAAGTTACTCCCCGCTATGACCAGTCTCAAGTCGTAATGAAGAGCGTATACGGCCGGTGGGCGGCGGCAGAGGCGGCAGCGAGTGCTCGCAAGTCCCGCCCTGCGCTCATCATTGCTCCAGATTTACTCCCGCCGTCAGAGAAACATGCCAACTGACAAGACCGGTGGGCGGCCGGTGAACGATCTCTACATCAGGGCTTCAGAGTAGCAGTCGAGGAGACTTGACAAGACCAACTGATCCGTTTAAAAAAAAAAACAAGACCAACTGATCAAGCCAAGGAGTCAAAGTTTAGAGGGTGTTTGTTTTTGGTTTGCTAGGGACTAGAAAAAGTCCCTAGCAAACTAAACAGGGTGAGACTTTTTTGTGACTTTTTGCTAAAAATCCTTAAAAGTACCTTCTTGAGAGTCTTTTTCAAAAAATCTCAGAGACTAGAAAAAGTCTTAGGACTAGAGAAACAGACACCACCTGGGGCTAGAAAAACTCTTGGCGCGCTGGCTACACGTCTACTCGTAGTACTGGAGTCTGGTGGAACATAGGCAAATTATGCCTAATTTAATTATACCTGCGCAGAGATGTACTGCTGCGGCCATTTGCTACAGCTTGTGCAAGCACAGTAGCGCCGCAGCATAACGAGAGCAGGAGGGGGAATAACTGGTGTAGGCTCCAGGGATCCATGGATGGATCAAACAGGCACGCACACGCCCACTCTTCAGACTGCTCGACCTGATCACATGGTCGTGATCTGCACTTGTGCAGTAATTAGGCATTCGGGGGTGCAGCACTGCACCTCATCGCAATGCGCTTTACACGAGGAGGGCCAAGGCTTGTTTGCTGATAGATTTCCTAACAATAATAAGAAGAAAAATGCCTGTAGGTGCAGAGTTTAGTACGTATCTTCAGGTTGTAGGAGTTTATTTCCTCTGATGCAAAATGTTAGGCATCTCTACTCCTAATGGAGCAGTTGGTAGCCTTTATTTTCGTCCGGTTTTATTTTCTTCCACCCCACCATCACATATCACTGGTTTAAATATATCTATCAACAAAAAATTACACAGGACAAACAACGACCGTGACAGAGACTGCGCGTCTATCTGTGATGAGAGAGATCGAGACTCACGCAATCCGCGACGAGAAGACCGCGACAACCGTGACCACTGGAGCGCTGACAAGCACCGTGGCCTGGCGCTCCAGACTCTTGATGCTCAGAAAATTGACAGCGGGTGTGTGCAACGACTCCCAGGTGGTGCTGTTATCCCAGCTTCAGACAGAAGGTCCCGAGATTGCCCAGCTGACACGCCGGTGAGGTGCGCACGCCGGAGTGCACATTCTGCTAGTCCGCGCTGCGAGGATAACCGAGGAAGATCGCCGACACCTTCCCCCCGCACTACATACCGCGACATCATCGAGCTGCAGCCTTCCTTCACCACCTCTGAGAACCACGAAAGACCATCGCCGCCTTCGCCTCGCACTACTTACCAAGACGTGATTGAGCTGGGACCTTCCCTAGCTGCCCCTGACTGGTTGCGTCGTGCGACACCGTGTCCGCCGGGCGGGGCTGCTCGATCGCCACCTCGTCTGTTGCGCCGTGCAGCCAACCTGGCCTCAAGCCCCCACATGCCGCTCAACATACAAGCTTCCTCGACATGCTCCCCCGCGCCACTACTACAACTCCATATTTTGACGGGCGCCGAAGATGAGCTTGTCGCATTGTCCACCCCAGACGCGACTCCATCCTCTAACAGCTCGACATGCACACCTATCTTCGTGCCGCGGTCGCCGACACTACTCTCAACGCCCACCTCCACTCCGCCGAGGCCGCCTACTGCCAGGAGAAGAACGTAGTATGCTAGGCAGGACCAACCGGCATCGACATCGTCGCCTCATCCTCACGGCTCGTCTAGTTTGACCAGGACACCTTCCCTCTCAAATTCACCAATGAGGAAGGCCTCTGCTCGTCCAAGCTCCCAACAAGACATTTTTGAGCAGCCAGAGCAGTGTACTCCCATCTTTGTGCCTTGTCAGCCGGCCCTACTGCCATCACCAACGCCAAGATCCACCCCGCCTAGGCGGCCGACGAGAAGAAGGAAGACCCTTGCTGGAATCTCCAGTTTCCAGATGGGACGCAGTAGCCCGCGGCTTCACGCCAAGAATCGATCAATGCCTATTGCACAGTTGGCGGAGAAACTGCTCTGCCAAAGGCTGGGCATTGTCGAGGAAGGAGAGATGATCACGGAGGAAGCGATCAACAAGTATGTAGCGTTGTTCAATGGTCAACTACCTGACATTGCGGTGGCGGCGTTGCGTGCTCTGTTCAAGCTTGACTGCGACCTGGCCACTGCCGTTGAAGATGCTCTAATTGAGCATGGTGGAGACACGGTCCCAGAACTGCAGCCGATGGGAAGCGAGGAAGCCACGGCAACGGCTTGATGTTGTTTGGTCCCAATGATAGATGTAATGCTAGTTTCTGATGGATGATAACAACTTATGCATTTTGAATTGGAATTTACGTGGTTTGAACTGCCCAGACCGCCGTGCAGTTGTAAAAGAAACCATTGCCTCCACCCCGTGCAACATTGTATGTCTTCAGGAAACCAAACTTGCTATTGTGGATCCTTTTGTTGCTGCTTTTCTGGGTGGCCACCGTTTGAAAAGCTTCGCTGAGCGCCCTGCGATTGGCACCCGTGGGGGCATCCTTCTCTTGTGGAATGAAGACCTCATCAAGATTGATAATGTGCGCTTTGGGACCTTCTTCCTCTCGGCCATGGTGACGATCATCGGCTCAGGCACCTCCTTCCAGCTCACAACTGTTTATGGCCCCACCAGAGGAAATTTGAAGGATGCGTTTTTCCTTGAGATGGTTGGGCAGAAACCTACTAATGGCACGAGATGGCTTATCATCGGAGATTTCAACCAAGTCTATCGTGCCTGAGATAAGAACCGTTCCAATGTTGATCGGAGCCGCATTGTCCGGTTCCGCAACACTCTCAATGCTTGCGAGCTCAAGGAGATACATTTGCAGAATAGGAAATTCACGTGGAGCAACGAGCGAGCTGATCCGACCATGAGCAAACTTGATAGCTTTTTTTGTAATGAAGATTGGGATATCCAATTCGGCACACACCTCCTACATGCCTTGTCATCTTCATTGTCCGACCATTGTCCTCTCCTCCTCGCTAGTGACTCCGGGCCCTCTCGGCCAAAGTGCTTCCGCTTCGAAAACTTTTGGATCAAGATGCCTAACTTCAAGAAGGTTGTTCAAGATGCTTGGAACGAGGGAGTCCCCCATGTTGAGCCATACCAAATCCTCTTTCACAAGCTAAAGAGAGCTAGTCAGCGCCTACGCACTTGGAGCAAAAAGATCTTCTCCAATCATAAAGTCCAACTCCACATGGCTCTTGATATCATCCTTAGACTGGATTTGGCCCAAGAAAGTCGAGCTTTGAGCAGTGAGGAAAGAGATCTTCGGAGTAAGCTAAAAAGGAAGATAGTGGCCCTTGCTGTTCTAGAGAGAGCCAGAAAGAGACAGAGCTCCAGGGTTACTTTGCTTAAAGAGGGCGACACCAACACTCGTTTCTTCCACATCCGTGTCAATCATAGAAGAAGGAAAAATTTTATTCATCGACTAAAGCATGGTAACAGATGGGTCACAAACCATGATGATAAGAAGGTGATTATGCAAGAACACTTTGGTAATGTCATCAAAAAAGGAGCACCCCGTGCTAAGGAACTCAATTGGGACCTCATCCCCACTTCGGATTGCGACCTCGCAGATTTGGGGATGCCTTTCTCAGTGCAGGAGGTCAAGGCTGCCATCTTTGCCCTCCCAAGTGACAAAGCCCCGGGTCCTGACGGATTTACTGGAGCCTTCTTCAAAGAGTGTTGGGAAATTGTCAAGCCAGAAATCATGGATGTCATCAACAACTTCTCCAACCTTCAGGTCTCCAACTTTCATTGGTTAAACTCAGCAAACATTGCTCTCATACCAAAAAAAGATGGTGCCGAGGACATCTCAGATTTTTGGCCAATTAGTCTCATCCATGCCATTGCCAAGATCATTGCAAAAATGATGGCCACGCAGCTAGCTCCTCATATGCAGAGCCTTGTCTCCAACGCGCAGAGCGCGTTCATCAAAAAGAGGAGTATTCATGACAATTTCATGTATGTGCGCAACTTGGCTAGGCGCTTCCAACGCACGAATACACCAACTTTGTTATTCAAGCTCGACATTAAGAAGGCCTTTGATTCTGTGCGTTGGGATTACTTGATGGATTTGCTTCGCCACAAAGGCTTCCCAAGCCGCTTCCCAGATTGGATCACCGCCCTTCTTTCATCAGCATCTTCGCGTGTGTTGCTTAATGGTACTGCCGGTGACCCTATTAAACATGGGCAGGGCCTTCGTCAAGGGGACCCTCTCTCCCCGTTGCTTTTTGTGCTTGCCATTGACCCGTTGCACCACATCCTTGCCACGGCGACTTCCCAAGGTCAGCTTAAACCACTCAGAGGTCGACCCATTCGTGCGTCGCTTTATGCTGATGATGCTGCCATATTTGTCTCCCCAATAAAAAACGACATTCAGTTTTTGGCTTCAACTCTTGCCTCTTTTGGTGATGTCACTGGATTAGTCACCAATTGTGCCATGAGTCTTGTTGCGCCCATTCGCTGCGATAACATTGATCTTGATGATGTTCTTTAGGCCTTCCCGGCTATTCGCTCCACCTTCCCAATGAGATATTTGGGACTGCCTCTTTCGATTACAAGGTTGAAGAGGACACACTTTCAGTTCTTAGAAGATAAAGTTGTTGGGAAGTTACCGCCTTGGATCGCGAGGCATGTGGCTACCCCGGGCCGTGTTGTTTTGGTCAAGGCTGTGCTTACCGCCATTGCTATATATCATATTACACCTTTGGAGTTGCCGGTGGAAGTGAGGAAGAAGATTGACAGTTTGCGGCGCGCCTACCTATGGGCAGGATGTGACAAGGTGACTGGTGGAAAATGCAAGGTCAATTGGGAACTTGTCTGTAAGCCCAAGATCTTTGGTGGTTTGGGCATCCTTAACCTGGAGAAGTTTGCTACTGCCCTTCGATTGCGATGGCTTTGATATGAATGGGCTGACCCACCCAAGACTTGGGTTGGGATGGGAACGCCATGCAATGACAATGATAGGAACATTTTTGCGGCAGCCACCATGGTTCACATTGGGGATGGAGGTAAGGCGAAGTTCTGGGAATCACCCTGGCTCCAAGGCATGAGACCCAAAGATATTGCTCCTAGGATATTTGACCTCTCAAAAAAGAAATCTTGCTCGGTCCAAATTGCCCTCCTCAACAATTTTTGGGTTAGTCAAATTGATACCCGTCATGGGATCACCCTTGAGCACCTACAGGAGTTCATCACACTTTGGGGGAAACTATCCTCTATTACTCTCAACAACAGTGTGCAAGATACTATCCACTGGAAGTTCACCTCTCAAGGAGAATACTCGACGTCGACTGCCTATATGGCGCAGTTTGCGGGACACACAACTAGCATCATGCCTGCTGCTGTTTGGAAGGTTTGGGCCCCTCCGAAATGCAAGTTTTTTGCTTGGTTGATAATTCAAAACAGAGTATGGACGGCCGATCGATTGCTCCGTCGTGGTTGGCCGAATTGCAACCTTTGCCCGCTTTGCAAGCAAGTCCAGGAAACTGCGGCGCATCTTCTCTTCCAGTGTAGGTTCTCCCAGTGTGTTTGGGTTGAGGTTGCTTCGTGGATTGGCCTACATGGTGATGTGGTGAGGAGCTGGAGATTTGAGGCTTGAGTTCGAGATTGGTGGATTAAAAATGTGATCGAGCGCGGAAACCAGAGAAAGGCTATCGCCTCCTTATTCATGCTTATGTCTTGGGAGATTTGGAAAGAGCGCAATGCAAGGGTCTTTCGCAACACTGCCGCTACAAGCGTGATGGTCGCCGCGAAGATCAAAGAGGAGGCCCATCTTTGGGCTATGGCAGGTGCCACCCACTTGAGTATTGTAATGCCGCGAGAGTAGTTCTTTGTTCCCCGCTTTGCGGCTATTTGTCTAAAACCTTCTTCCTTATTCAATGAAAATGGCAAATCTTTTGCCCTGTTTAAAAAAAATACACCGAAAAAAAAACCAATTCGCGTCGTACAATACACCTCCATCGATCTCCCTTATCTATGGTTCCCTGCCACCACTGCCGCAGCCGCCGCTGAACCCCAGGTCGTCGCACGCAACCGCCGCCGTGAATGCCTAGGGCCGCCTCGCCACCGCCGCGGATCCCCAAGGGCGTGGTCGCCTTGCCGTGATTGGAGGAGACCGTGCCCGTCCTTCCTTGTTTGGAGGACGAACAGAGGTATTTTGAGGCCCATGTACGTCAATCCCCACCTCCGCTTTCCTCCTTTCCCATCGAGGGCCGCCGCTGCTGCTCCGTCTTCTATCTCCTATCTCTCTCTCTGAATGGTGGCGATGGTGGTCGCAAGGGGGAAACGGAAGGTGGCGGATGAGCTAAGGCCATGGCCGAGAAGCAGGTTAGGCGCCGCCGTATGGACAGGAAAGCGGGCGCTCGGAGGTACCTAGGAAATCGAGAGGGGCTGAGCAGGACGGCCAAGGGCGCCGCCAAGGTCTTCGTGTTGGAAATATGCCCTAGAGGCAATAATAAAAGTATTATTATATTTCATTGTTCATGATAATTGTCTTTTATTCATGCTATAACTGTATTATCCGGAAATCGTAATACACGTGTGAATACTTAGACCACACTATGTCCCTGGTAAGCCTCTAGTTGACCAGCTTGTTGTGATCAACAGATAGTCATGGTTTCCTGACTATGGACATTGGATGTCGTTGATAACGGGATCACATCATTAGGAGAATGATGTGATGGACAAGACCCAATCCTAAGCATAGCATAAAAGATCGTGTAGTTCGTTTTGCTAGAGCTTTGCAAGTGTCAAGTATCTCTTCCTTCGACCATGAGATCGTGTAACTCCCGGATACCGTAAGAGTGCCTTGGGTGTATCAAACGTCACAACGTAACTGGGTGACTATAAAGGTGCATTACAGGTATCTCTGAAAGTAGCTGTTGGGTTGACACGGATCGAGACTGGGATTTGTCACTCCGTATGACGGAGAGGTATCTCTGGGCCCACTCGGTAATGCATCATCATAATGAGCTCAATGTGACCAAGGTGTTGGACACGGGATCATGCATTACGGTACGAGTAAAGTGACTTGCCGGTAACGAGACTGAACAAGGTATTGGGATACCGACGATCGAGTCTCGGGCAAGTAACGTACCGATTGACAAAGGGGATTGCATACAGGGTTTGATCGAATCCTCGACATCGTGGTTCATCCGATGACAACATCGAGGAGCATGTGGGAGCCATCATGGGTATCCAGATCCCGCTGTTGGTTATTGACTGAGAGCGTCTCGGTCATGTCTGCATGTCTCCCGAACCCGTAGGGTCTACACACTTAAGGTTCGGTGACGCTAGGGTTATTAGGAAGACTAGTATGTGACTACCGAATGTTGTTCGGAGTCCCGGATGGGATCCTGGACGTCACGAGGAGATCCGGAAGGGTCCGGAGGTAAAGATTTATATATGGGAAGTTGTCAAACGGACACCGGGAAGTTTCGGGGTCATACCGGTATTGTACCGGGGCCACCGAAAGGGTTCCGGGGGTCCACCGGGAGGGGCCACCCCTCCCGGGGGGCCACATGGGCTGCGTGGGGCAGGGAGCCAGCCCCTGGTGGGCTGGCCGCACCCCCCTCCCTTGGGCCCATGCGCCTAGGGTTGAGGGGGAACCCTAGAGGGGGCGCCCCCTTGGCTTGGGGGGCAAGCCACCCTCTCCCCTCTCCCCTAGGCCGCCGCACCCCCCCTAGATGGGTTCTAGGGGGCCGGCCCCCTTCTCCCTTCCCCCTATAAATAGAGGGGTGAGGGGAGGGCAGCCGTACCACCCTCCAAGGCGCAGCCCTCCCCTCCCCAACACCTCTCCTCCTCCGTTGTGTGCTTGGCGAAGCCCTGTCGGAGTACTGCCTCTCCACCATCACCACGCCGTCGTGCTGCCGGTGGAGCTGTCTTCCTCAACCTCTCCTTCCCCTTGCTGGATCAAGAAGGAGGAGACGTCTCCCGTCCCGTACGTGTGTTGAACGCGGAGGTGCTGTCCGTTCAGCACTTGGTCATCGGTGATTCGAATCACGTCGAGTACGACTACATCATCACCTTGCAAGCTTCCGCACGCGATCTACAAGTGGTATGTAGATGCAAACTCTCTCCCTTGACTCATTGCTTAGATGAACTCATAGATGGATCTTGGTGAAACCGTAGGAAAAATTTTAATTTTCTGCAACGTTCCCCAACAGTGGCATCATGAGCTAGGTCTATGCGTAGTTCTCTTTGCACGAGTAGAACACAACTTTGTTGTGGGCGTGGATTTTGTCATCTTACTTGCCTCTACTAGTCTTTTCTTGCTCAACGGTATTGTGGGATGAAGCGGCCCGGACCAACCTTACGCGTACGCTTACGTGAGACCGGTTCCACCGACTGACATGCACAAGTTGCATAAGGTGGCTGGCGGGTGTCTGTCTCTCCCACCTTAGTTGGAGCGGAATCGATGAACAGGGCCCTTATGAAGGGTAAATAGAAGTTGACAAAATCACGTTGTGGTGATTCGTAGGTAAGAAAACGTTCTTGCTAGAACCCACTTGCAGCCACGTAAAAGATGCAACAACAATTAGAGGATGTCTAACTTGTTTTTGCAGCGATTGATCATGTGATGTGATATGGCCAGAAGTTGTGATGAATGATGAATTGTGATGTATGAGATCATGTTCTTTGTAATAGGATTCACGACTTGCATGTCGATGAGTATGACAACCGGCAGGAGCCATAGGAGTTGTCATTATTTTTTGTATGACCTGCGTGTCATTGAATAACGTCATGTAAACTACTTTACTTTATCGCTAAACGTTAGTCATAGAAGTAGAAGTAGTCGTTGGCGTGACAACTTCATGAAGACACGATGATGGAGATTATGATGATGGAGATCATGGTGTCAAGCCGGTGACAAGATGATCATGGAGCCCCGAAGATGAAGATCAATGGAGCTATATGATATTGGCCATATCATGTCACAACTATATAATTGCATGTGATGTTTATTATGTATTATGCATCTTGTTTACTTAGGACGACGGTAGTAAATAAGATGATCCCTTATAAAATTTCAAGAAGTGTTCTCCCCTAACTGTGCACCGTTGCTACAGTTCGTCGTTTCTAAGCACCACGTGATGATCGGGTGTGATGGATTCTTACGTTCACATACAACGGGTGTAAGACAGTTTTACACAGCGAAAACACTTAGGGTTAACTTGACGAGCCTAGCATGTGCAGACATGGCCTCGGAACACGGAGACCGAAAGGTCGAACACGAGTCGTATGGAAGATACGATCAACATGAAAATGTTCACCGACGATGACTAGTCCGTCTCACGTGATGATCAGACACGGGCTAGTCGACTCGGATCGTGTAACACTTAGCTGACTAAAGGGATGTCTAATCTAAGTGGGAGTTCATAATTTGATTAGAACTTTATTATCATGAACTTAGTCTAAAACCTTTGCAAATATGTCTTGTAGATCAATGGCCAACGCTAATGTCAACATGAACTTCAACGCGTTCCTAGAGAAAACCAAGCTGAAAGATGATGGCAGCAACTATACGGACTGGGTCCGGAACCTGAGGATCATCCTCATAGCTGCCAGGAAACAATATGTCCTAGAAGGACCGCTAGGTGACGCTCCCGTCCCAGAGAACCAAGACATTATGAATGCTTGGCAGTCTCGCGCTGATGATTACTCCCTCGTTCAGTGCGGCATGCTCTACAGCTTAGAACCGGGGCTCCAAAAGCGTTTTGAGCATCACGGAGCATATGAGATGTTCGAAGAGCTGAAACTAGTTTTTCAAGCTCATGCCCGGGTCGAGAGATATGATGTCTCCGACAAGTTCTACAGTTGTAAGATGGAGGAGAACAGTTCTGTCAGTGAGCACATCCTAAAGATGTCTGGGTTGCACAACCGTATGACCCAGCTGAACATTAACCTCCCAGATGAGGCGGTCATTGACAGAATCCTCCAGTCGCTCCCACCAAGCTACAAGAGCTTTGTGATGAACTACAACATGCAGGGGATGGAAAAGACCATTCCTGAAGTGTTCTCAATGCTAAAGTCAGCAGAGGCTGAAATCAAGAAAGAACATCAAGTGTTGATGGTCAATAAGACCACTAAGTTCAAGAAGGGCAAGGGTAAGAAGAACTTCAAGAAGGACGGCAAAGATGTTGCCGCGCCTAGTAAGCCAGTTGCCGGGAAGAAGTCAAAGAATGGACCCAAGCCTGAGACTGAGTGCTTTTATTGCAAGGGGAAGGGTCACTGGAAGCGGAACTGCCCCAAATACTTAGCGGATAAGAAGGCCGGCAACACCAAAGGTATATTTGATATACATGTGATTGATGTGTACCTTACCAGTACTCGTAGTAACTCCTGGGTATTTGATACCGGTGCCGTTGCTCATATTTGTAACTCACAGCAGGAGCTGCGGAATAAACGGAGACTGGTGAAGGACGAGGTGACGATGCGCGTCGGGAATGGTTCCAGAGTCGATGTGATCGCCGTCGGCACGCTGCCTCTACATTTACCTACGGGATTAGTTTTGAACCTTAATAATTGTTATTTTGTGCCATGTTTGAGCATGAACATTGTATCTGGATCTCGTTTAATACGAGATGGCTACTCATTTAAGTCTGAGAATAATGGTTGTTCGATTTATATGAGAGATATGTTTTATGGTCATGCTCCGATGGTCAATGGTTTATTCTTAATGAATCTCGAGCGTAATATTACACATGTTCATAGTGTGGATGCCAAAAGATTTAAAGTTGATAACGATAGTCCCACATACCTGTGGCACTGCCGCCTTGGTCACATTGGTGTCAAGCGCATGAAGAAGCTCCATGCCGATGGACTTTTAGAGTCTCTTGATTATGAATCGTTTGACACGTGCGAACCATGCCTCTTGGGCAAAATGACCAAGACTTCGTTCTCCGGAACAATGGAGCGAGCAACCAACTTGTTGGAAATCATACATACCGATGTGTGCGGTCCAATGAGCGTTGAGGCTCGCGGAGGATATCGTTATGTTCTCACTCTCACAGATGACTTGAGTAGATATGGGTATGTCTACTTAATGAAACACAAGTCTGAGACCTTTGAAAAGTTCAAGGAATTTCAGAATGATGTGGAGAATCAACGTGACCGAAAGATAAAATTCTTACGATCAGATCATGGAGGAGAATACTTAAGTCACGAATTTGGTACACACTTAAAGAAATGTGGAATCGTTTCACAGCTCACGCCGCCTGGAGCACCTCAGCGAAACGGTGTGTCCGAACGTCGTAATCGCACTCTATTGGATATGGTGCGGTCTATGATGTCTCTTACCGATTTACCGCTATCATTTTGGGGATACGCTCTAGAGACAGCTACATTCACTTTAAATAGGGCACCGTCTAAATCCGTTGAGACGACACCGTATGAATTATGGTTTGGAAAGAAACCTAAGCTGTCGTTTCTAAAAGTTTGGGGATGCGAAGCTTATGTCAAGAAACTTCAACCTGAAAAGCTCGAACCCAAGTCGGAAAAATGCGTATTCATAGGATACCCTAAGGAAACTGTAGGGTATACCTTCTACTCAAGATCCGAAGGCAAGATCTTTGTTGCCAAGAACGGATGCTTTCTGGAAAAAGAGTTTCTCTCGTAAGAAGTAAGTGGGAGGAAAGTAGAACTCGATGAAGTACTACCTCTTGAGCGGGATAGTGACGCAGCACAGGAAACCGTTCCTGTGATGCCCACACCAACTGAAGAGGAAATCCATGATAATGATCAAGGTACTTCGGATCAAGTTACTGCTGAACTTCGTAGGTCCACAAGGACACGTTCCGCACCAGAGTGGTACGGCAACCCTGTCCTGGAAATCATGTTGTTAGACAACAATGAACCTTCGAACTATGAAGAAGCAATGGCGGGCCCGGATTCCAACAAATGGCTTGAAGCCATGAAATCCGAGATAGAATCCATGTATGAAAACAAAGTATGGACTTTGACAGACTTGCCTGATGATCGGCGAGCGATAGAAAACAAATGGATCTTTAAGAAGAAGACGGACGCGGATGGTAATGTTACCATCTATAAAGCTCGACTTGTCGCTAAGGGTTATCGACAGGTTCAAGGGATTGACTACGACGAGGCATTCTCTCCCGTAGCGAAGCTAAAGTCCGTCCGAATCATGTTAGCAATTGCCGCATACTATGATTATGAGATATGGCAGATGGACGTCAAAACAGCATTCCTTAACGGGCATCTTAAGGAAGAACTGTATATGATGCAGCCAGAAGGTTTTGTCGATACTCGGAATGCTAACAAAGTATGCAAGCTCCAGCGATCCATTTATGGACTGGTGCAAGCATCTCGGAGTTGGAACATTCGCTTTGATGAAATGATCAAAGCGTTTGGGTTTATGCAGACTTATGGAGAAGCCTGTGTTTACAAGAAAGTGAGTGGGAGCTCTGTAGCATTTCTCATATTATATGTAGATGACATACTCTTGATGGGAAATAATATAGAATTTCTGGATAGCATTAAGGCCTACTTGAATAAGTGTTTTTCAATGAAGGACCTTGGAGAAGCTGCTTATATATTAGGCATCAAGATCTATAGAGATAGATCGAGACGCCTCATAGGTCTTTCACAAAGCACATACCTTGATAAGATTTTGAAGAGATTCAAAATGGATCAGTCCAAGAAGGGGTTCTTGCCTATGTTACAAGGTGTGAGATTGAGCTCGGCTCAGTCACCGACCATGGCAAAAGATAAAGAAGAGATGAGTGTCATCCCCTATGCTTCAGCCATAGGATCTATTATGTATGCCATGCTGTGTACCAGACCCGATGTAAACCTTGCCGTAAGTTTGGTAGCAAGATACCAAAGTAATCCCGGCAAGGAACACTGGACAGCGGTCAAGAATATCCTGAAGTACCTGAAAAGGACAAAGGACATGTTTCTCGTTTATGGAGGAGACGAAGAGCTCATCGTAAAGGGTTACATCGACGCTAGCTTCGACTCAGATCTGGATGACTCTAAGTCACAAACCGGATACGTGTATATGTTGAATGGTGGAGCAGTAAGCTGGTGCAGCTGCAAGCAGAGCATCGTGGCGGGATCTACGTGTGAAGCGGAGTACATGGCGGCCTCGGAGGCAGCACATGAAGCGATTTGGGTGAAGGAGTTCATCACCGACCTAGGAGTCATACCCAATGCGTCGGGGCCGATCAAACTCTTCTGTGACAACACTAGAGCTATTGCCCTCGCAAAGGAGCCCAGGTTTCACAAGAAGACCAGGCACATCAAGCGTCGTTTCAACTCCATCCGTGAAAATGTTCAAGATGGAGACATAGAGATTTGCAAAGTGCACACGGATCTGAATGTCGCAGATCCGCTGACTAAACCTCTCTCGCGTGCAAAACATGATCAACACCAGAACTCTATGGGTGTTCGATTCATCACAATGTAACTAGATTAGTGACTCTAGTGCAAGTGGGAGACTGTTGGAAATATGCCCTAGAGGCAATAATAAAAGTATTATTATATTTCATTGTTCATGATAATTGTCTTTTATTCATGCTATAACTGTATTATCCGGAAATCGTAATACACGTGTGAATACTTAGACCACACTATGTCCCTGGTAAGCCTCTAGTTGACCAGCTTGTTGTGATCAACAGATAGTCATGGTTTCCTGACTATGGACATTGGATGTCGTTGATAACGGGATCACATCATTAGGAGAATGATGTGATGGACAAGACCCAATCCTAAGCATAGCATAAAAGATCGTGTAGTTCGTTTTGCTAGAGCTTTGCAAGTGTCAAGTATCTCTTCCTTCGACCATGAGATCGTGTAACTCCCGGATACCGTAAGAGTGCCTTGGGTGTATCAAACGTCACAACATAACTGGGTGACTATAAAGGTGCATTACAGGTATCTCCGAAAGTATCTGTTGGGTTGACACGGATCGAGACTGGGATTTGTCACTCCGTATGACGGAGAGGTATCTCTGGGCCCACTCGGTAATGCATCATCATAATGAGCTCAATGTGACCAAGGTGTTGGACACAGGATCATGCATTACGGTACGAGTAAAGTGACTTGCCGGTAACGAGACTGAACAAGGTATTGGGATACCGACGATCGAGTCTCGGGCAAGTAACGTACCGATTGACAAAGGGAATTGCATACAGGGTTTGATCGAATCCTCGACATCGTGGTTCATCCAATGACAACATCGAGGAGCATGTGGGAGCCATCATGGGTATCTAGATCCCGCTGTTGGTTATTGACTGAGAGCGTCTCGGTCATGTCTGCATGTCTCCCGAACCCGTAGGGTCTACACACTTAAGGTTCGGTGATGCTAGGGTTATTAGGAAGACTAGTATGTGACTACCGAATGTTGTTCGGAGTCCCGGATGGGATCCTGGACGTCACGAGGAGATCCGGAAGGATCCAGAGGTAAATATTTATATATGGGAAGTTGTCAAACGGACACCGGGAAGTTTCGGGGTCATACCGGTATTGTACCGGGGCCACCGGAAGGGTTCCGGGGGTCCACCGGGAGGGGCCACCCCTCCCGGGGGGCCACATGGGCTGCGTGGGGCAGGGAGCCAGCCCCTGGTGGGCTGGCCGCACCCCCCTCCCTTGGGCCCATGCGCCTAGGGTTGAGGGGGAACCCTAGAGGGGGCGCCCCCCTTGGCTTGGGGGGCAAGCCACCCTCTCCCCTCTCCCCTAGGCCGCCGCACCCCCCCTAGATGGGTTCTAGGGGGCCGGCCCCCTTCTCCCTTCCCCCTATAAATAGAGGGGTGAGGGGAGGGCAGCCGCACCACCCTCCAAGGCGCAGCCCTCCCCTCCCCAACACCTCTCCTCCTCCGTTGTGTGCTTGGCGAAGCCCTGTCGGAGTACTGCCTCTCCACCATCACCACGCCGTCGTGCTGCCGGTGGAGCTGTCTTCCTCAACCTCTCCTTCCCCTTGCTGGATCAAGAAGGAGGAGACGTCTCCCGTCCCGTACGTGTGTTGAACGCGGAGGTGCTGTCCGTTCAGCACTTGGTCATCGGTGATTCGAATCACGTCGAGTACGACTACATCATCACCTTGCAAGCTTCCGCACGCGATCTACAAGTGGTATGTAGATGCAAACTCTCTCCCTTGACTCGTTGCTTAGATGAACTCATAGATGGATCTTGGTGAAACCGTAGGAAAAATTTTAATTTTCTGCAACGTTCCCCAACACTTCGGCGTTCAGCCGCCCGCGCCTTGAGCTATATTCCTGTTCTTTTACACGAACCACCATCTCCAAATCTCCATGTCCACGCCCATTGTTTTGATCCATTCCACTATTTTGATCCATGGCCTCCATGCAGTTCATCTTCTAACTGCTGATGGGATGTGCCTTGATCTACCTCTCGACTAGAACCACAATCAGTCATTGGGTCAATCACTGAACCTATCAGCAGGACATTATTTCCTCTACCTGTACTCGACGTGTTAGTTGTAATGCAAATTTAGGATCAATAGTAATACAATATCTATGTGATTAATTCTAAACTTTGTATACTGACTTTGCAGGATCATTTTGACTCCTCATCCCATCACCCTGATAGGTGTTCATCGCGACAGTATATTATTTTTGTTTAACTCCTTAGTGTCTTAGTGTACATCTTTGTTTTCATTCTCTATAGTGGGCAACAATTTGCTCTACGTACATGAACACTAGTAAATTTGAGTTGGTACGTAGTGTTTTAGTGTACTATCTAATCTCATTTGCTCTTTTGATAGATTTCACATTTTGGTCGACATGTACTTTATCTGTTATTGTTTTCAGCCCATAGAACAAACGATTTATGCTGGCCCCATGTAACTACGTTCTTATCTGATCGTGCAATTGTCCTTTTTTTCTTCCTGTTTTGGTTAGATTGATGGATGCACTTTGTATAGAACTGAAGATTAAGAGGAAGAGAAACATTAGGCGCAGGTCAGCAAGTTTCATTACAGATCTGATCATGCAATTGTCCTTTCCCCCCCGGTTTTCTGTAGATTGATGGATGAGCTTTTTATGGAACTGAAGATATATTAAGAGGAAGAGAAACATTAGAAGCTTCAGAAAGTTTCGTTATGGAGGCAAAAATAATTTGTTGGTTCATATAGGAAACTGGATGGCTGTTGTAATATGAGCGTTGACAAGCTGAAGAAGATGGCTGGTATCGTGTGCCGGAGGAAAGGGTAGCGTGCACATGTGCGTTTATGTTAACCCTGTTACTGTCATCCATAGGTAGTGTCATTTGTTTTGCTACAACCAGTAGCATTTCCTGCTTTCGACACATTATCTGTTCTACAGGTATCCATTTTACTTGTGTAAATACACTAGTAGAAAAAGGGCCTTATGTTCAACTCCTTAGTCCCGGTTTGTAATAGAACCGGCACTAATGTGACCATTAGTGCCGGTTCAAACGGCTAGGTGGGTGGCTCTCATTAGTAGCGGTTCGTGGCGAACCTTTAGTACCAGTTCATGCCACGAACCGGTACTAAAGAGGTGGTGGCAGGCTTGTGTCAGGCTACGACCCCACCATGACCTATAGTACCGGTTCATGCCACGAACCTGGACTAGAAGTTCACCTTTAGTCCTTGTTCATGTAACCAACCGGGACTACAGATATCACTATATATAGTGCTTCTTCCAGCCCGAGCCGAAGCCCTTTGTTTTTTCCCTCCTCTCCGTTTTCTTCCCCTCTTGCTCGAGCTCCCACCTCCATTTTTGCCAAATTTTTCCAACATTTGAAGGCACTCCATCTATCCAAGTGATCCCACAGGTTAGCAACTCTGTCCTTTCATCTCTCATTGCTACATTAGCTTTTGCAATGCTCTATAAGTATAGTGATTTGTGGGTTTTTAGTTTGGGAGGAATTATATGTTGTACTTTATTTGATTTATATGCAATTTGTGGTCAAAATAACTCTTAGTTTGCATATGCAGGTGTGGTTTACTTAGTGCCTTCCCGTCTTCGTCCTAACCACCGTCGATCGCCCGCATCGTCCCGTCGCCAGCACCACATTGTGGTGAGCCTCTTGTTCTTATCTTTTTAATATAAGAAAAAAATCATGTTTGTGTTATTTATATATATATAGTTACTTGTATAATTATCTTACCCATACATTGTTTGTTATACATAGTGCCATGATTTTGATATCCGTCCCCGTCGGCCCTCGTCCGGGTTATGATTCAGATATGGTATACTCTCTTTTATAATATTTGTTGCATTTCGTGTTTATGACAAATTATGCCCATCAAGTTGACATAGATATTTTTATCTAGGAGGTATGTGAACCGGAAATTCCAACCTACCCTATTGTCGAGAGGTTAAATTTAGTTGAAAAAGAAAAATGAGTATTTGAAAGAAAAATTGAAAAGAATTCAGGGGGAGAAGATGGAATTGGAGTTGCATGTTGCCTATGTCGTCGATGATCACAAGATCAAGAGGGAGAAAATGCGCTTGAAGATTAGAAAGATTAGAAAATATGCCATCGATAGTGAGGCTTGGTATCATTATGCTGTTGGATCAATTGTTACCTTAGTTGCAATCTTGATCGCATTTGTTGTTGCATTTAAATGCTTTAGCTAGAGAGTTATTTATATGTTGTTTTATGAGAATAAGTGTTGTATGAACTTTATGTATGAACTTTATGTATGAACTTGTATTAATTTGGTCTTTTCGGTGTTGTGTAAATGAAGATGAGCTGGCAATGGATGTACGACGACCGATGCTCTCCCCAGTTCATTAATGTCGTGCATACTTTTCTGCTTGCGGCTGGGGCAAACAAGCGAGCAGATGGTTTTATCCTTGTCCATGTGCTAACTATAAGAATGATCTGAATTACTCTAAGTCAAGAACCATTCACGTCCACCTGTTTGAGTCTGGTTTCATGCCCCACTATAATGTTTGGACCAAGCACGGAGAAAGAGGGGTTATGATGGAAGACAATGAAGAAGAAGAGGACGACGACAACTATCCTGACCATGGGTTCTCTGAATACGATGGTACAACAATGGGGGAAGAAGGTGAGTCGACAATGCGGGAAGAAGCTGAAGAAGAAGCATCAGATGAGCCCGCTGATGATCTAGGTTGGGCCATTGCCGATGCAAAGAGAAACTGCACAAGTGAAAAGGAGAAGAAGAAGTTGCAGCGCATGTTAGAGGATCACAAGAAATTGTTGTACCTGAATTGTGAAGCTGACAAGAAAAAGCTGGGCACCACACTTGAATTGCTACAATGGAAGGCAGAGAATGGTGTATCTGACAAGGGATTTGGAAAGTTGGTGATAATGTTAAAGAAGATGCTTCCAAAGGACAATGAATTGCCCGAGAGTACGAACGAAGCAAAGAAGGCTGTCTGCCCTCTAGGATTAGAGGTGCAGAAGATACATGCATGCCCTAATGACTGCATCCTCTACCGTGGTGAGTACGAGGATTTGAATGCATGCCCGATATGCGGTGTGTTGCACTATAAGATCAGCCGCGATGACCCTGGCGATGTCGAGGGCGAGCGCCCCAGAAAGAAGATTCATGTCAAGGTGATGTGGTATGCTCCTATACGGTTGAAATGTTTGTTCCAAAACAAATAGCATGCCAAGTCGATGCGATGGCACAGAGAAGACCGTAAGAAAGACGGGAAATTGAGAGTACCCGCTGACGGGTTGCAGTGGAGAAAAATTGAGAGAAAGTACTCGAAGGACTTTGCAGGTGACACAAGGAACGTATGGTTTGGTCTAAGTATAGATGGCATTAATCCTTTTGGGGAGCAGATAAGCAACCATAGCACCTGCTATATATATAGAAATGTTAGTAATTTTTATGTTTTTTAGTTATAGAAATGTTAGAAATTTTTATGTTTTTTAGTTATAGAAATGTTAGAAATTTTAGAAATGTTAGTTTTAGTTAGATGAATTAGCTAAATCAAAATCCAAACATTTAAAATGTTACATTTAAATTTGCATATAGTATTTGTTCTCGACGTCAATGATGCCCGGCCCGCATCCTCGTCGTCGACCTGTTCGCGATAATGTACTACTTCAGAGGAGACATGTCTGGGACTGGGCTCCGTCGGGCTGGCACTGGGAGGTGCTACCTTCAGGGGGGGGGGGCGCTTGGTGAGGAACCCGGCCCCGCGTCCTGTCGTCGACGCGGAGCTCCTATGATGCCGTTCGCGTGGGCCACTTTCGGTGTGGAGGGAGCCGGCCCCGCCGGAGGTGGTATGTCGCCGTGTCAGGGAGCAGGACGAGCACGTCCATCGCTACATGGCTGCTATGGACACCAGGTTCTCCAATACCCGGCAGGTTCTTGGGGGATCTCACCCGAGCTATGATCCTGTGGTGGTTCCTTCTCTTTGGGTGTCCATCGCCCGCGCCTCAGGAACCGCGAGTGAACTAGATAATTTGATAGTATTCGATCTATATTAGCTAGCTAGTGATGAATTCGATACTATTCGAGACGATGTGTATTCGAGATTATATATATTATTCAATAATATTCGAGACGATGATGTATTCGAGATTATATTGATGCATATTAATTATCTACTATGATTCGGTTTTTTCTTTCGAGATGCATATATATTATCTACTATTATTTGAGATGCATATCAATTATCTACTATTATTTGAGATGCTTACTACATTGTTTTATATTTCTTCTGGATTAGTTAAATAAAAGCTATGGCGGACAATACCGGCAGAGACGAAAGAGAAGAGGCTATGTTCGATCTCATACGCTCCACGAGCCGGCCAGATGATCTGAATGAAGAAGATAACGTCTCCCAATATCTAAACAATACCGGGGAGGGTGATATGATATTCGATCGAGACGACTAAATTGATGAAGTCCAGAACTATGTTGATGATCTTGAAATAGCAAATACCGGTGAGGTACATCTTTATAGAAGCAGGCATCTAGTGATCATCACATGTTTTTAAATGATTTTGTATATATATATATATTAACGAATAGAGATCTTTCTTCTTTTAGCCCTCTGGATCGAGCAAACCGTCTCCAGGGAGCAAGACAGTGCGAGGCCCGGCCAAAAAGTTGAAGGAAGGCATAAAGTACAACATCGATGCCATCAAAGATAATGGCGAACCAAGCGAGCCTAAGAAGAATGTGGACAAGTTCGTTCGTCAGTGCGGAGTTCTTGTGAAGGACCAACTCCTGATCTCCATTCAAGAATGGAAAAAGCCAGCAAAGCCACGTCCAGATCTTACTTTTGTTGACGATAGAGCCAAAAAACTGATTTGGGAAGCTCTCATTTCACATTTCACGCTACCAGATCATTTCATAGCTGAAGATGTGGAGAAAGTCAAGAACTCTACTCTTAGGAAGATGGCGGTTGCATTCAACAACCACAAGAAAACTGTATGGGCCGCCTACGTCAAAGGAGGAAAGAAGACTCCAGAATTCACGGGAACACTGGAGAAGCAAAGAGATCACTCGGCAGATTTCGTGAAATTCAAGGAATCAGAACTAGCTAAGGAACGGTTGAGAATAAACACGATCAATGCCGCGAAAAAGGAGTAGTTCCATAGGCTGGGGCCAGGTGGCTACGTGGTGGCCCGGCCAAAGTGGGATAAGTCTGAGGAAGAGATGCAGGCTGCAGGGGTTGTTCCAATTACATTGAGCTGCCCCCCCCCCCCCAGGTGCAGGACTTGGTTCTATGCGCATGGGGGGGGGGCGTTGGACCCGAAGACAGTCCAGGTTTTGAAGGAGGCAAGTCTTAAAGGAGTCGAGGACAAAATACTTGTTGCAATAGAAGAGGATCGAACGGGGATGTTCACGCCCAACAGAGAGAACGACGAGCTTACGTGCACCCTGGGAAATCCTGAACACCTGGGAAGAACACGAGGTGTAGGCGTTGTTCCATGGTATGAGGGGTTTTTAGACTGGAACGCCGACTACAGAAGTCGTGTGTAATACGCCGGATGTATCTTTCCATATTTGTAACTCCAACTCTTGCCATTTTCGGCTATGTGTTAAGATATTCCCTCCGTGGTTGGGTTTTGTCTTTCATTTTGCATTTTTTGTTCATGTCATGCATCTCATATCATGTCATCATGTGCATCTCTTTTGCATACATGTTCGTCTCATGCATCCGAGCTTTTTCCCCATTGTCCGTTTTGCAATCTGACACTCCCACATGCACCGACGCACCCCTCTTGCCTCTTTTCGTGAGCGGGTGTTAAAGGTTCTCAGAATGGACCGAGCCTTGACAAGTGGCCTTGGTATAGCACCGGTAGACCGTCTGTCAAGTTTCGTGCCATTTGGAGGTCGTTTGATACTCCAACGGTTAACCGGGTATCCGCAAAGGCCTCTTTTGGGTTGCAGCCCAACACCCCTTCAAAACAGCCCAATAACCCACCTAAGTCACTTCCATGCTCTCCATCGTCGGATCACGATTGTGTGGGCGAAAAACGCACTCCATTTGGAGTCTCCTAGCTCCCTCTACCTATAAATATGTGCCCCTCCCCTAAATTTTTGGACGAAACCCTAGTCTTCACCTTCCTCCATGCGCCGGACGCGTCCGCCCGCCGCCGCCCGGCCAACCGCAGCGCTACACGTGGCTCCTCCCAGTGCCGTCCCCGCCGCCGTCCCGCCAGGCCCGCCGCGGGCCCCCGGAGCCCGAGCCGCCGCCCGGCTCCTCCCGCGCGCGCGCCCCGCCGCCCTTCCGCCGCCTCGCCGCCGCGAGGCTAGCCGCTCGCCGCCTGTCTCCAGCGCCGTCGTCATCCGACCCGCGCCGGGGTCCACCGCCGCCGCCCATCCGTGCCGGCCGGCCCCGCCTCCGGCGACCTCTCCGACCTTCCCCGAGCCTTCTCCGGCCACCGCTACACCTCTCCGGCGAGCAGCTCCGGCCCGCCTCAATCCACGAAGCCCGATCCAGATCTGGAGAAGATTAACTTCCCCCCCCCCTCGTTTTGTTCTAAGTCCCGAAATCCTCACATTATGTGGCTCTATTCATCGCATCATAACTCCATGTATACTGCTCTGTTCCATGCGCACGATATATCAAAATGTTCATCAGGTTGTGTTATTTACTTTGTTCCATCGGGACATATTCATTTGAGGTCATCTCGATGCCCAAATCTCTGACACAAGAGTGCTATATAATGTTAGTTTCTAATTCGTAACAGATTGTGGGCATTTGTCATTTTCGCTACATTTATTGTGTTCATCTTATGGGCATGATCTCTACATGTGTTTTGTACTATGCCAAGCCGTATTTACAAAGGTGCTTGCCATGTATTTTTGTGATCAATGTGGTGACTATCACAAGCATGCAAACTAGGCTTCGTGATGTTGCTGATTTCAGTCCCTGTTCTGTTGTTATTTTGATGCCATGTAAACATGATGCTACAAAGAGATCCATGCATACTTTGAGATACTTAAGTAAAGATGATTTGAACATGTGGTTATGCTCTATCCATTCATGTCCCTGTTTGCAATTATGGAGTAGTCTAGCATGTCCGTTTCGTGCTCTACGTTTGCTATAAAATGTTTCTTGGCAGATTGTTTACATGTTATTCAAGTTTGCCAAGGTTGTTGTAGTTGATCCTTGCATGCTATGAAATTGTTCTTGCCTTGGTTAGTTTTATAAACATTTCTTCTTGCTGATGCTATTCTTATCTTGTCATGCAATGACTTGTGGTGAATGAATCGATCTCGCAAAGATGCCTTCATGATGCTGTTAATGCCAAGCTCTGTTTCCTGAATCTCTTAACAAAACATTCTATGTTTACATGGGTGCCATCATATCTTCTGATCCTTTTTGGCTCATGGTAACTAAGGGACTTTTGTTCTATGCTTCGAGTAGAATCATGACATGTCTTGTTTTGCTATTATAAGTTCCTGTAGCATGTTGATTACTTGCTCTGAACATTGCTACCTGATGCTGTTTCTACCATTTTCAGTATTTTCACTAAATCTGTGAAGCTGATATCTTTTGCACTTTTGCCATGCTTGTTTGAACCTGCTATTGGGTTATTTAGCCATAGCTCAGTGTTCATCTTTTGTCAAGCATCTCCTGTAGATCACTTCCATATGCCTTGTTGCTATGTTGGGGTGCTGTAGCATAGTTTCTTGTTGCATGCTAAGTAGCATCGTGCTGTTAATCACAGATTTGTGCCATTCTTGTTTTGCTTGCCATTTGCAAACCTTGCATCCGTTCCCGATGATCTTTATATCGATTTCAACCGAATCATCTCATCTTTCCAGCAACATACTTGGTTTGTCAAGTTGATGCCTTGTTCATCATTTTTCCTTCTGGAGCCCGCATATGCATTGCATATCACATCTCGCATAACATGCCATGTATTGCATCATGTTGCTTGTGCATTGCACCATGATTGATTGTTGTTCCATTGCTTGTGTTCTTGTTTTGGGTAGAGCCGAGAGACGAGTACGTGAACGAGGAACCAGTTGAGTACGCTAACGAGGAGCAAGCTTTCGACAACTCGGAGAACTTTGCAAGCAAGATGACCATACCTTCGATATCACTTCTATCTTTGCTTTGCTAGTTGCTTGCTCTATCGCTATGTTGGCTCTACCTACCACTTGTTTATCATGCCTCCCATATTGCCATGTAAAGCCTCTAACCGTCCTTTCCTAGCAAACCGTTGTTTGGCTATGTCACTGCTTTTGCTCAGCCCCTCTTATAGCGTTGCTAGTTGCAGGTGAAGATGAAGTTTGTTCCTTGTAGGAACATGGATATTTGGGATATCACAATATCTCTTGTTTAATTAATGCACCTACATACTTGGTTTTACCATTTGCAGTTCGCTTCGAATAAAACTCCTCCAGCAAGGCCCAAACTTGGTTTTACCATTTGCCACCTAAGCCTTTTTCCCTTGGGTTTTCGCGAGCCCAAGGGTCATCTTTATTTACCCCCCGGGCCAGTGCTCCTTCGAGTGCTAGTCCAACCTGAGCGATGTCCGGCGCCCCTTGGGCAACCAGGGTCTATGCCAACCCGACGTCTGGCTCATCCGGCGTGCCCTGAGAATGAGATATGTGCAGCTCCTATCGGGATTTGTCGGCACTTCGGGCGGCTTTGCTGGTCTTGTTTTACCATTGTCGAAATGTCTTGTAAACCGGGATTCCGAGACTGATCGGGTCTTCCCGGGAGAAGGTATATCCTTCGTTGACCGTGAGAGCTTGTGATGGGCTAAGTTGGGACACCCCTGCAGGGTATTATCTTTCAAAAGTCGTGCCCACGGTTATGAGGCAGATGAGAATTTGTTAATGTCCGATTGTAGAGAACTTGACACTTGACTTCATTAAAATGCATCAACCGCGTGTGTAGCCGTAATGGTCTCTTCTCGGCGGAGTCCGGGAAGTGAACACGGTTTGGGTTATGTATGAACGTAAGCAGTTTCAGGATCACTTCTTGATCACTTCTAGCTTCTCTGCTGATGCGTTGCTTCTCTTCTCGCTCTCACTTGCGTATGTTAGCCACCATATATGCTTAGTGCTTGCTGCAGCTCCACCACCTTACCCCTTTCCTACCCATGAGCTTAAATAGTCTTGATCTCGCGGGTGTGAGATTGCTGAGTCCTCATGACTCACAAATTCTACCAAAACAGATGCAGGTGCCGAGGATACCAGTGCAAATGGCGCAACCGAGCTCAAGTGGGAGTTTGATGAGGACCTTGGTCGTTACTATGTTTCGTTTCCAGATGATCAGTAGCGCTGCCCAGTTGGGATGATCGGGGATCTAGCATTTGGGGTTATCTTCTTTTCATTTGGATTTGACCGTAGCCGGTCTATGAGTGTATTTTGAATGATGTATGAATTTATTTATGTATTGTGTGAAGTGGCGATTGTAAGCCAACTCTCTTTATCCCATTCTTGTTCATTACATGGGATTGTGTGAAGATGACCCTTCTTGCGACAAAACCTACAATGCAGTTATGCCTCTAAGTCATGCCTCGACATGTGAGAGATATAGCCGCATTGTGGGCGTTACAAGTTGGTAATCAGAGCCATCCCCGACTTAGGAGCCCCTTGCTTGATTGAATTCTTGGCGTTGTTGAGTCTAGATCAAAAATGTTTTGAGTCTTAGGATTATATATATCGGAGAGTAGGATTTTTTTTACTCCTCAGTCCCTTCGTCGCTCTGGTGAGGTCTCCTGGCGTAGATGTTTTGACTTTCTTCTCCTCAAATTTCACTAAAAAAATTTAGGATCACGCGGGTATCTTGGGATCGTTCCAATAGTCTTGTGACGAGAACATTGTTCTTGATGCCTCCTGACATTTAGGGGTTGTGGCAGTGTCCCGGGGAGTTGAGCTTCGAGGTGTTGTCGTCACAATTTTATCGTTGCAATTCTGGAATACCTGAGTTTTGCCGACATCGAAAATCTCCTTTATGCAGTTGTTGGTGAGATAACCTCGACGCCACCTAGTACTGGGGCGGGAGTTCAGGAGTATTGCCATAACTCGTATAACGGATGCTTTTCGAAGGTTGAGGTACACGATTTCCGAAGGTTTCTTGGTTATGTGTTGACGGATGGATACAGGTGGATGTAGGGATTGTTAGTTTGGGTGAGATATATTGCTTCCCCTGTATCCCCAACACCTGATTGCATAACCAGAAAGTTTTGGGAGTTTATAGGTGGGATTCAAGTAGCTCTAGCATTTCTTCCTGCAGATATTTGGTTTGTGATTGGGTAATCTTACCACTTATTTGTTCTAGTTGTACCTTGTTATTTCATTCATCAACCCCTTATCAAGTGGCTTCTCACCTTAATGGACATGATGTTAGCTTTGGAATTCATTCGTTCATCCTTGTTCAAATGTTTATTGTGAAGACTATATGTTGCAATTTCTATCCGTTGATTCAACTTGTCTATCTGTCTATCAAGATGCTAACGGATGTCACCCTATTCAGGATGGCGCGTCAGAATCTGGAACGCAATGATGGGAGCTAGGCGAACCCTCCACCTCCACCTTCACCTCCGGAGGCATGGCAAGCTTTGATGGCAGCCACAAACGCCAACGCTCAGATGATGATTCAGCTCATGCAGGAGCGCAACCAAGGCCAAGGCAACCAAGGGAATCAAGGTCAAGGGCAGTTCAACCATCAGCCTCAGTTTCCTACCCTCAACCAGTTCCTGGCAAATCAGCCGAAGTCTTTTAGCTACTGTGCCGAGGCCACAGACGCCGATGATTGGCTCGTGGATATCAACAAGCATTTTGAATGTAGCAATGTCAGGCCTGAGGACTACGTCAAGTTCGCTTCTTTTCAGCTCAAGGACCAAGCAGCTGTTTGGTTCCAGCAATACAAGGATTCCAGAGGAGGTCGAGTGATTACTTGGACTAACTTTTGTCGGCACTTTAAAGCTCACCACATTCCTACCAGTGTTGTTGAGAGAAAGCGTGAGGAGTTCTGCAATCTCAAGCAAGGCAACATGTCAGTGTACGAATACAACAAGCAGTTTCAGAAACTTGCTCGCTTCGCTAAACAAGACGTTCCTGATGAAAAGAGTATGATCTATCAATTCAGAGGTGGCCTCAGAGAGG
Organism: Triticum aestivum; assembly: GCF_018294505.1. Lineage (NCBI taxonomy): Eukaryota > Viridiplantae > Streptophyta > Magnoliopsida > Poales > Poaceae > Triticum > Triticum aestivum. The sequence goes on from NC_057795.1 coordinate 409,117,566, forward strand.
ATCTGCAGTTAGCTTTCGTTCTTGTTGAGCCTACTCAGTTTGATCAATTCTACAACATGGCCCTCAAGCAATAAGGTGCTCAGCTCAAGTGTGAGGCTTCTAAGAAGAGAATCAGGGATGCAGTCCAGTCTTCTTCTTCCTCACAAGTGGCAGCTAAGCAGCAGAAGTTCTACCTTCCTCCTCCTCCGTTTCGTCAGCCTTACCAGCAGAAGAAATCAGGTGGTCGTGGATCTTCCCACCCACCCAACCCAGGCTATCAGAACAAGTCTTAGCCTCAAGCTCCAAGGTCAAATGCTCCTTATCATAATCTGCTCTCAGAGGTGACTTGCAACAAGTGCCAGCAGAAAGGTCACTACGCGAACAAGTGCTTCAACCAAAGGCGCCTTCCACCTCCTCCTCCTGTGAGATCTTCAAGCAATGCAGTGGTCAAGCATAATTCCAAGTCTGCAAAGGTGAACATGATGAATGCAGCGCAAGCGGAAGAATCTACTGATGTGATAATGGGTAATCTCTCTGTTAATGATATTCCTACAAAAGTTTTATTTGATACTGGTGCATCGCATAGTTTCATCTCAAGACCTTTTACATCTAAGCATGAGATGGTTTTTCAAGATTTGCCTAGACCGTTATCAGTTGTCTCTCCAGGTAAATTCATGAACGCAAGCTCCATGGTTCAGGATGTCTCTATCCAGATGGGAAACTATAAATTTCTGTCTTCTCCAATTGTTCTTGGTGACTCGGATATTGATCTAATTCTCGGGATGGACTGGCTTTCTAATCACAAGGCTCAGCTTGATTGCGCTGCTAGGGAAATTCAATTGACACACTCTTCTGAGGATGTTATCATCTATGCCACTCGTGACGAAACCATTCGGTTGTTTTCTCTCAATGAGAAGGGCGAGTTGGATGCTATTTCTCAAATTCCAGTCGTTTGTGAGTACCAAGATGTTTTTCCAGAAGAGCTTCCGGGTATGCCTCCTCATCGGCCAGTCGAGTTCGTTATCGATCTTGAGCCTGGCACTGAACCCGTTTGCAAGCGTCCATACAAGCTTGGACCCAAGGAGCTGAAGGAATTGAAGAAACAGCTCGATGAACAAGAGCGTCTGAGTTTGATCAGACCGAGTTCATCTCCATGGGGTTGTGGAGTTCTTTTTGTCCAGAAGAAGGATGGCACGCACCGACTGTGCGTCGATTACCATCCATTGAACAAGAAGACAATCAAGAACAAGTATCCACTTCCCAACATCAATGAGCTTTTTGAGCAACTCAAAGGTGCTAAAGTATTCTCCAAGCTTGACCTTCGTATGGGTTATCATCAGATTCGCATTCGTGAACAAGATATTCCCAAGACAACATTCAGAACAAGCTTTGGTTCTTATGAATATACTGTCATGTCTTTCGGCCTTGTCAATGCTCCTCCAACATTCTCTCGAATGATGAATTTCATTTTCAACCCCTACACCAATGAATTCGTTCTGGTGTATCTCGATGATATCTTGGTCTTCTCCAAGAATAAGAAGGATCATGCCAAACATTTGCGATTGGTGCTCGACAAGCTCAGAGAGTATCAATTCTATGCGAAGTTTTCCAAATGTGAGTTTTTGCTTGATGAAGTTCTTTACCTTGGGCATATCATCTCCGCCAAGGGCATTGCTGTTAATCCCGCGAAGATGTCTGTAGTTGTGAATTGGGAACCTCCTCAGAATGTCAAGCAGCTCCGCAGTTTTCTTGGTCTTGCAAGCTATTGCTGAAGATTCGTTGAGAACTTCTCTAAGATTGCAAAGCCTCTTTCCAACCTCCTCCAGAAGCATGTCAAGTATGTCTGGACGCCTGAGTGCGATGTTGCTTTAAACACCCTCAAAGAGAAGCTAGTCACAGCTCCTGTCTTGACTCCTCCTGATGAATCCAAGCCATTCTAAGTTTACTGTGATGCTTCTCTTCAAGGTCTCGGTGCTGTGTTAATGCAAGAGAGGAAAGTTGTGGCCTATACCTCTCGTCAGTTGAAGCCCAACGAAAAAAACTACCCCACTCACGATCTTGAGTTGGCGGCAGTTGTCCATGCATTGATAACATGGAGACATCTCTTGTTGGGAAGGCAAGTGGACATTTTCACCGATCACAAGAGCCTCAAGTATATCTTCACTCAACCCAACCTCAACCTCAGGCAAACTCGATGGGTAGAAATGATTCAAGAGTACAATCCAAGTATTGAATATACTCCAGGCAAGGCCAATGTGATTGCAGATGCTTTGAGCAGAAAGGCTTATTGCAACAGTCTAATTCTCAAGCCATTTCAACCGGATCTTTGTGAAGCTTTCCGCAAACTCAATCTCCAAGTTGTTCCTCAAGGCTTTCTTGCCAACCTCATAGTCTCTCCTACTTTGGAAGATCAAATTCTTGAGGCACAACTCCTGGATACCATGGTGAAAAAGGTGAAACGTGGTATCGACAAGGGCATTTCCAAATACAAGTGCTATCGCTTGGATGACAAAGATACTCTTTTCTTTGAGGATCGTATTGTGGTTCCTAAAGGCGATCTGAGAAAAGTCATCATGAACGAGGCACACAATTCCCTTCTATCCATTCATCCTGGAAGTACGAAGATGTACCATGACCTCAAGCAGTCGTATTGGTGGACTCGAATGAAGCGAGAGATTGCTCAATTCGTGAATGAATGTGATGTCTACAGAAGGGTGAAAGCAGAACACCAACGACCAGCTGGTCTCCTCCAACCTCTTGCTATTCCGGAATGGAAGCTTGATCATATCGAGATGCACTTCGTGACTGGATTTCCTAAGTCCAAGCGTGGAAATGATGCTACCTTCGTTGTCATTGACAAGCTTACTAAAGTGGCTCATTTTCTTCCTATCAAAGAATCTATCACAGCAGCTCAGCTGGCAGAGCTATACACCTCCAGAATTGTCTCCTTGCACGACATTCCACAATTGATTTCTTCAGATCGTGGAAGCAACTTCACTTCTAAGTTCTGGGACTCCTTCCAGAAGGCAATGGGAACCAACATTCGCTTCAGCACAACTTTCCATCCTCAAACAAGTGGCCAAGTCGAGCGAGTCAATCAAATCCTCGAAGACATGCTCAGGGCTTGTGTCATATCTTTCGGTATGAAGTGGGAAGATTGTCTTCCATATGCCGAGTTCTCCTACAACAACAGCTTCCAAGCGAGTTCGGGCAAGGCCCCATTCGAAGTTCTCTATGGCCGAAAGTGTCGTACTCCTCTCAATTGGTCCGAGATAGGTGAACGCGAACTTCTTGGCAACGACTTGATCACAGAAGCCGAAGAAATGTGCAAAGTCATTCGTGAGAATCTCAAAGCTGCGCAATCGCGCCAGAAGAGCTATTATGATGACAAGCACCGTGATGTGGCTTTTGAAATCAGAGACCATGTCTACCTCCGCGTCTCTCCAATGAAAGGCACTCATCGCTTCGGTATCAAAGGGAAGCTTACCCCTAGATACGTGGGTCCTTTCAAGATCATTGGCAAAAGAGGCGACCTCGCCTATCAACATGAACTTCCGTCCAACTTTGCAAACGTGCACGATGTGTTTCACGTGTCACAGCTTCACAAGTGCTTCAAGACTCCTGAGCGCACTATCAACTTCAAAGAAATTGACCTCCAAGAAGATCTCTCTTATCATGAGCACCCCGTTGCTATTCTTGAAGAAACCGAGCGCAAGACTCGCAACAAGTCTATCAAATTCCTGAAAGTGAAGTGGTCACACCATTCTGACCGAGAAGCCACCTAGGAGCGCGAGGATCACCTCTGTTCCGAATATCCGGAGTTCTTTCAGTCCTAGATCTCCAAACAAGATCCTCTTGTAGTGGTGGAGTTTTGTAACACCCCGAATGTATCTTTCCATATTTGTAACTCCAACTCTTGCCATTTTCGGCTATGTATTATGATATTCCCTCCGTGGTTGGGTTTTGTCTTTCGTGTTGCATTTTTTGTTCATGTCATGCATCTCATATCATGTCATCATGTGCATCTCTTTTGCATACGTGTTCATCTCATGCATCCGAGCTTTTTCCCCGTTGTCCGTTTTGCAATCCGACACTCCCACATGCACCGGCGCACCCCTCTTGCCTATTTTCGTGAGAGGGTGTTAAATGCTCTCAGAATGGACCGAGCCTTTCCAAGTGGCCTTGGTATAACACCGGTAGACCGCCTGTCAAGTTTCGTGCCATTTGGAGGCCGTTTGATAATCCAACGGTTAACCGGGTATCCGCAAAGGCCTCTTTTGGGTTGCAGCCTAACACTCCTTCAAAACAGCCCAATAACCCACCTAAGTCACTTCCATGCTCTCCGTCGTCGGATCACGATCGTGTGAGTGAAAACCGCACTCCATTTGGAGTCTCCTAGCTCCCTCTACCTATAAATATGTGCCCCTCCCCTAAATTTTCGACGAAACCCTAAGTCTTCCCCTTCCTCCGCGCGTGGACAGTCCGCCCGGCGCCGGACGGTGTCGCCCGCCGTCTTGCCTGCCCTAACGTCTCAGCCAACCGCCATCACACGAACGTGGCTCCTCAAGCGCCGCCCCCGCCGCCCGGCCTCCGCGGGCGCGCCCCGCCGCCCCTTCGCCGCCTCGCCGCCCGCCAGGCCTCACCGCTTGCCACCTGTCTCAAGCGCCACCGTCGTCCGACCCGTGCCGGGGTCCACCGCCGCAGCCCGTTCACGCTGGCCGGCCCCGCCTCCGCCACCGGGGGCACCGGATCCGGCGAGGAGCGCCCCAGATCCGGCCGGCCCGTCCCTCCGGCGACCCCTCCGACCTTCCCCGACCCTTCTCCGGCCACCGCCGCGCCTCTCCGGTGAGCAGCTCTGGCCCGCCTCGATCCACGAAGCCCGATCCAGATCTGGAGAAGGTTGACTTTCCCCCCTCACTTTCTTCGAAGTCCCGAAATCCTCACATTATGTGGCTCTATTCATCACATCATAACTCCATGCATACTGCTCCGTTTCATGCGCATGATATATAAAAGTGTTCATCAGGTTGTGCTCTTCATTTTGTTCCATTGGGCGATATTCATTTGAGGTCATCTCGATGCCCAAATTTCTGATGCAGGAGTGCTATATAATGTTAGTTTCTGATTCTTAACAGATTGTGGGCATTTGTCATTTTCGCTACATTTATTGTGTGCATCTGATGGGCATGAGCTCTACATGTGTTTTGTGCTATGCCATGCCATCTTTACAGAGGTGCTTGCCATGTATTTTTGTGATCAATGTGGTGACTAGCACAAGCATGCAAACTAGGCTTCGTGATGTTGCTGATTTCAGTCCCTGTTCTGCTGTTATTTTGATGCCATGTAAACATGATGCTACAGAGAGATCCATGCATATTTTGAGATACTTCAGTAAGGATGATTTGAACACGTGGTTATGCTCTATCCATTCATGTCCCTGTTTGCAATTATGGAGTAGTCTAGCATGTAAGTTTCGTGCTCTACGTTTGCTATAAAATGTTTCCTGGCAGATTGTTTACATGTTATTCAATTTTGCCAAGGTTGTTGTAGTTGACCCTTGCATGCTATGAACTTGTTCTTGCCTTGGTTAGTTTAATAAACATGTCTTCTTGCTGATGCTTTGCTTATCTTGTCATGAAATGACTTGTGGTGAGTGAATCGATATCGCAAAGATGCCTTCATGATGCTTTTAATGCCATGCTCTGTTTCCTGAATCTGTTAACAAAACTTGCTATGTTTACATGGGTGCCATCATATCTTCTGATCCTTTTTGGCTCATGGTCACTAAGGGACTTTTTTTCTATGCTTTGAGTAGAATCATGTCATGTCTTGTTTTGCTATTATAAGTTCCTGTAGCATGTTGATTGCTTGCTCTGAACATTGCTACCTGATGTTGTTTCTGCCATTTTCAGTATTTTCACTAAATCTGTGAAGCTGATATCTTTTGCACTTTTGCCATGCTTGTTTGAACCTGCTATTGGGTGATTTAGCCGTATCTGAGTGTTCATCTTTTGTCAAGCATCTCCTATAGATCACTGCTGTATACCTTGTTGCTATGTTGGGGTGCTATAGCATCGTTTCTTGTTGCATGCTAAGTAGCATCGTGCTGTTAATCGCAGATTTGTGTCATTCTTGTTTTGCTTGCCATTTGCAAACCGTGCATCCATTCCCGGTGATCTTTATATCGATTTCAACCGAAATCATCTCATATTTCCAGCGGCATACTTGGTTTGTCAAGTTGTTGCCTTGTTCATCATTTTTCCTTCCGGAGCCCGCATATGCATTGCATATCACATCTCGCATAACATGCCATGTATTGCATCATGTTGCTTGTGCATTGCACCATGATTGATTGTTGTTCCATTGCTTGTGTTCTTGTTTTGGGTAGAGCCTGGAGACGAGTACGTGAACAAGGAACCTGTTGAGTACGCTAACGAGGATCAAGCTTTCAACAACTCTGAGAACTTTGCAGGCAAGATGACCATACCTTCGATATCACTTCTATCTTTGCTTTTCTAGTTGCTCGCGCTATCGCTATGTTAGATCTACCTACCACTTGTTTATCATGCCTCCCATATTGCCATGTCAAGCCTCTAACCATCCTTTCCTAGCAAACTGTTGTTTGCCTATGTCACCGCTTTTGCTCAGCCCTCTTATAGCGTTGCTAGTTGCAGGTGAAGATGAAGTTTGTTCCTTGTTGGAACATGGATATTTAGGATATCACAATATCTCTTGTTTAATTAAGGCACCTATATACTTGGTAAAGGGTGGAAGGCTCGGCCTTATGCTTGGTGTCTTGTTCCACTCTTGTTGCCCTAGTTTCCGTCATACCGGTGTTATGTTCCTTGATTTTGCGTTCCTTACGCGGTTGGGTGATTTATGGGAACCCCTTGACAGTTCGCTTTGAATAAAACTCCTCCAGCAAGGCCCAAACTTGGTTTTACCATTTGCCACCTAAGCCTTTTTCCCTTGGGTTTTCGCGAGCCCGAGGGTCATCTTTATTTACCCCCCGGGCCAGTGCTCCTTCGAGTGCTGGTCCAACCTGAGCGATGTCCGGCGCCCCTTGGGCAACCAGGATCTACGCCAACCGGACGTCTGGCTCATCCGGTGTGCCCTGAGAACGAGATATGTGCAGCTCCTATCGGGATTTGTCGGCACTTCGGGCGGCTTTGCTGGTCTTGTTTTACCATTGTCGAAATGTCTTGTAAACCGGGATTCCAAGACTGATCGGGTCTTCCCGGGAGAAGGTATATCCTTTGTTGACCATGAGAGCTTGTGATGGGCTAAGTTGGGACACCCCTGTAGGGTATTATCTTTCGAAAGCCGTGCCCGCGGTTATGAGGCAGATGGGAATTTGTTAATGTCCAATTGTAGAGAACTTGACACTTGACTTCATTAAAATGCATCAACCGCGTGTGTAGCCGTGATGGTCTCTTCTCGGAGGAGTCCGGGAAGTGAACACGGTTTGGGTTATGTATGAACGTAAGCAGTTTCAGGATCACTTCTTGATCACTTCTAGCTTCTCGACCGATGCGTTGCTTCTCTTCTCGCTCTCACTTGCGTATGTTAGCCACCATATATGCTTAGTGCTTGCTGCAGCTCCACCACCTTACCCCTTTCCTACCCATGAGCTTAAATAGTCTTGATTTCGCGGGTGTGAGATTGTTGAGTCCTCGTGACTCACAGATTCTACAAAAACAGATGCAGGTGCCGAGGATACCAGTGCAAATGGTGCAACCGAGCTCAAGTGGGAGTTTAATGAGGACCTTGGTTGTTACTATGTTTCGTTTCCAGATGATCAGTAGCGGTGCCCAGTTGGGACGATCGGGGATCTAGCATTTGGGGTTATCTTCTTTTCATTTGGATTTGATCATAGCCGGTCTATGAGTGTATTTTGAATGATGTATGAATTTATTTATGTATTGTGTGAAGTGGCGATTGTAAGCCAACTCTCTTAATCCCATTCTTGTTCATTACATGGGATTGTGTGAAGATGACCCTTTGATGTCTACTACACAACCTTCTTCTTGTAGACGTTGTTGGTGTTGGAAATTTGCCCTAGAGGAAATAATAAATAAGTTATTATTATATTTATATTTCCTTGTTCATGATAATCGTTTATTATCCATGCTGTAATTGTATTGATAGGAAACTCAGATACATGTGTGGATACATAGACAACACCATGTCCCTAGTAAGCCTCTAGTTGACTAGCTCGTTGATCAATAGATGGTTACGGTTTCCTGACCATGGACATTGGATGTCATTGATAACGGGATCACATCATTAGGAGAATGATGTGATGGACAAGACCCAATCCTAAGCCTAGCACAAAGATCGTGTAGTTCGTATGCTAAAGCTTTTCTAATGTCAAGTATCTTTTCCTTAGACCATGAGATTGTGCAACTCCCGGATACCGTAGGAATGCTTTGGGTGTATCAAACGTCACAACGTAACTGGGTGGCTATAAAGGTGCATTACAGGTATCTCCGAAAGTGTCTGTTGGGTTGGCACGAATCGAGACTGGGATTTGTCACTCCGTGTAAACGGAGAGGTATCTCTGGGCCCACTCGGTAGGACATCATCATAATGTGCACAATGTGACCAAGGGGTTGATCACGGGATGATGTGTTACGGAACGAGTAAAGAGACTTGCCGGTAACGAGATTGAACAAGGTATCGGTATACCGACGATCGAATCTCGGGCAAGTATAATACCGCTAGACAAAGGGAATCGTATACGGGATCGATTGAGTCCTTGACATCGTGGTTCATCCGATGAGATCATCGTGGAACATGTGGGAGCCAACATGGGTATCCAGATCCCGCTGTTGGTTATTGACCGGAGAACGTCTCGGTCATGTCTACATGTCTCCCGAACCCGTAGGGTCTACACACTTAAGGTTCGATGACGCTAGGGTTATAAAGGAAGTTTGTATGTGGTTACCGAATGTTGTTTGGAGTCCCAGATGAGATCCCGGACGTCACGAGGAGTTCCGGAATGGTCCGGAGGTAAAGATTTATATATGGAAAGTTGTTGTTCGGGTTCCAGAAAAAGTTCGGGTTTTTTCGGTATTGTACCGGGAAGCTTCCAGAAGGTTCCGGAGGATTCCGGAGGGGTCCGGAGGTCCGGAAATTGTTCCACCACGTCCAATACAGTAGCATGGGCTGTAGGGGGGCGCCCTAGCCTTAATGGGCCAGGGGCACCAGCCCCCCCAAGGCCCATGCGCATGGGAAGGGGAAAACCCTAAAGGGGGAGGCCTCCACTTGACTTGGGAGGCACTCCTCCCCCCTTGGCCGCCCCCCTAGATGGGATCTAGGGCTGGCCGCACCCCTTGGGGTGGGAAACCCTAAAGGGGGCGCAGCCCCCTTCCCCCCTATATATACTTGAGGTTTTGGGGCTGCCAGGACATGAGTTCTCTCCCTCTATTGGTGCAGCCCTGCCTCTCCTCCTCCTCCTCTCCCGTGGTGCTTGGCGAAGCCCTGCTGGATTGCCACGCTCCTCCACCACCACCACGCCGTTGTGCTGCTGCTGGATGAAGTCTTCCTCAACCTCTCCCTCTCTCCTTGCTGGATCAAGGCATGGGAGACGTCACCGGGCTGTACGTGTGTTGAACGCGGAGGTGCCGTCCGTTCGGCACTAGGATCTCCGGTGATTTGAATCACGACGAGTACGACTCCTTCAACCCCGTTCTCTTGAACGCTTCCGCTTAGCGATCTACAAGGGTATGTAGATGCACTCTCCTTCCCCTCGTTGCTGGTTTCTCCATAGATAGATCTTGGTGACACGTAGGAAAATTTTGAATTTCTGCTACGTTCCCCAACAGTGGCATCATGAGCTAGGTCTATTGCGTAGATTCTTTGCACGAGTAGAACACAAAGTAGTTGTGGGCGTTGATGTTGTTCAATATGCTTACCGTTACTAGTCCAATCTTGTTTCGACGGTATTGTGGGATGAAGCGGCCCGGACCGACCTTACACGTATTCTTACGTGAGACAGGTTCCACCGACTGACATGCACTTGGTGCATAAGGTGGCTAGCGGGTGCCAGTCTCTCCCACTTTAGTCGGAACGGATTCGATGAAAAGGGTCCTTATGAAGGGTAAATAGCAATTGGCATATCACGTTGTGGTTTTGCGTAGGTAAGAAACGTTCTTGCTAGAAACCCATAGCAGCCACGTAAAACATGCAAACAACAATTAGAGGACGTCTAACTTGTTTTTGCAGGGTATGCTATGTGATGTGATATGGCCAAGAAGAATGTGATGAATGATATGTGATGTATGAGATTGATCATGTTCTTGTAATAGGAATCACGACTTGCATGTCGATGAGTATGACAACCGGCAGGAGCCATAGGAGTTGTCTTTATTTATTGTATGACCTGCGTGTCATTGAACAACGCCATGTAATTACTTTACTTTATTGCTAACCGGTAGCCATAGTAGTAGAAGTAATAAGTTGGCGAGACAACTTCATGGAGACACGATGATGGAGATCATGATGATGGAGATCATGGTGTCATGCCGGTGACGACGATGATCATGGAGCCCCGAAGATGGAGATCAAAAGGAGCAAAATGATATTGGCCATATCATGTCACTATTTGATTGCATGTGATGTTTATCATGTTTATGCATCTTGTTTACTTAGAACGACGGTAGTAAATAAGATGATCCCTTACAACAATTTCAAGAAGTGTTCTCCCCTAACTGTGCACCGTTGCTAAAGTTCGTCGCTTCTAAGCACCACGTGATGATCGGGTGTGATGGATTCTTACGTTCACATACAACGGGTGTAAGACAGATTTACACACGCGAAACACTTAGGGTTAACTTGACGAGCCTAGCATGTACAGACATGGCCTCGGAACACAGAGACCGAAAGGTCGAGCATGAGTCGTATGGTAGATACGATCAACATGAAGATGTTCACCGATGATGACTAGTCCGTCTCACGTGATGATCGGACACGGCCTAGTTGACTCGGATCATGTAATCACTTAGATGACTAGAGGGATGTCTATCTGAGTGGGAGTTCATAAGATGAACTTAATTATCCTGAACATAGTCAAAAGATCTTTGCAAATTATGTCGTAAGCTCGCGCTTTAGTTCCACTTTTTAGATATGTTCCTAGAGAAAATATAGTTGAAAGTTGATAGTAGCGATTATGCGGACAGTAGAAAGCTTATGTCCTTAATGCACCGCTCAGGGTGCTGAACCCCAAACGTCGTTTGTCGATGTTGCGAACATCGGACATACACGTTTTGATAACTACGTGATAGTTCATTTAAATGGTTTAAGTAGAGGCACCAAAGACGTTTTTCGAAACGTCGCGGAACATATGAGATGTTTCAAGGGCTGAAATTGGGATTTCAGGCTCGTGCCCACGTCAAGAGGTATGAGACCTCCGACGATTTTCTTAGCCTGCAAACTAAGGGAGAAAACCTCAATCGTTGAGCTTGTGCTCAGATGGTCTGAGTACAACAATCACTTTAATCGAGTGGGAGTTGATCTTCCAGATGAGATGGTGATGTTTCTCCAAAGTCATTGCCACCAAGCTGCTAGAGCTTCGTGATGAACTATAACATATCAAGGATAGAGATGATGATCCTTGAGGTATTTGCGTTGTTTGACATCGTGAAAGTAGAAATCAAGAAGGAGCATCAATTGTTGATGATTGGTGAAACCACTAGTTTCAAGAAGGGCAAGGGCAAGAAGGGACACTTCATGAAACGGCAAATCAGTTGCTGCTCCAGTGAAGAAACCCAAGGTTGAACCTTAACCCGAGACTGAGTGCTTCTATAATAAGGGGAACAACCACTGGAGCAGAATTACCCTAGATACTTGGTAGATAAGAAGGCTGGCAAGGTCGATAGAAGTATATTGGATATACATTATGTTAATGTGTACTTTACTAGTACTCCTAGTAGCACCAGGGTATTAGATACCGGTTCGGTTGCTAAGTGTTAGTAACTCGAAATAAAAGCTACGGAGTAAACGGAGACTAGCTAAAGGTGAGCTGACGATATGTGTTGGAAGTTTTTCCAAGCTTGATGTGATCAAGCATCGCACGCTCCCTCTACCAACGAGATTGGTGTTAAACCTAAATAATTGTTATTTGGTGTTTGCGTTGAGCATAGACATGATTGGATTATGTCTATTGCAATACGGTTATTCATTTAAGGAGAATAATAGTTACTCTATTTATGTGAATAATACCTTCAGTGGTCTTGCACCTAAAAATGGTTTATTGAATCTCGATCGTAGTGATACACATTTTCATGCCAAAAGATAGTAATGATAGTACCACTTACTGGTGGCACTGCCATGTAAGTCATATTGGTTTAAAACGCATGAAGAAGCTCCATGTTGATGGATCTTTGGACTCACTCATTTTTGAAAAGTTTGAGACATGCGAACCATGTCTATTGGTGTATACGCATGAAGAAACTCCATGCAGATGGATCGTTTGGACTCACTTGATTTTGAATCACTTGAGATATGCAAATCATACCACATGGGCAAGATGACTGAAAAGCCACGGTTTCAGTAAGATGGAACAAGATAGCAACTTGTTGGAAGTAACACATTTTGATGTGTGCAGTCCAATGAGTGCTGAGGCATGCAGTGAATATCGTTATGTTCTTACTTCACAGATGATTCGAGTAGATGTTGGGAATATTTACTTGATGAAACACAAGTCTGAATTATTGAATGGTTCAAGTAATTTCAGAGTGAAGTAGAAGATCATCGTGACAAGAGGATAAAATGTCTATGATATGATCATAGAGATGAATATCTGAGTTACGAGTTTTGGCACACAATTAAGACATTGTGGAAATTGTTTCACAATTAATACCGCCTGGAACACCATAGTGTGATAGTGTGTCCGAACATCATAGTTGCACCCTATTGGATATGGTGCGTACCATGATGTCTCTTATCGAATTACCACTATTGTTCATGGGTTAGGCATTAGAGACAACCACATTCACTTTAAATAGGGCACCACGTAATTCCGTTGAGATGACACCGTATGAATTATGGTTTAGAGAAACCTAAGTTGTCGTTTCTTAAAGGTTTGGGGCTGCGACGCTTATGTGAAAAAGTTTCAGGCTGATAAGCTTGAACCCAAAGCGGATAAATGCATCTTCATAGGACACCCAAAACAGTTGGGTATACCTCCTGTCTCAGATCCAAAAGCAATAAGGGATTGTTTCTAGAATCGGGTCCTTTCTCGAGGAAAAGTTTCTCTCGAAAGAATTGAGTGGGAGGATGGTGGAGACTTGATATGGTTATTGAACCATCACTTCAACCAGTGTGTATCAGGGCACAGGAAGTTGTTCCTGTGGAACCTACACCAATTGAAGTGGAAGCTTATGATAGTGATCATGAAGCTTCGGATCAAGTCACTACCGAACCTCGTAGGACGACAAGGACGCGTACTGCTTCGGAGTGGTACGGTGATCCTGTCTTAAAGGTCATGTTGCTAGACAACAATGAACCTACGAGCTATGGAGAAGCGATGGTGGGCCCAAATTCCGACAAATAGTTAGGAGCCATGAAATCCGAGATAGGATCCATGTATCAGAACAAAGCATGGACTTTGGTGGACTTGCCCAATGATCGGCAAGCCATTGAGATAAATGGATCTTTAAGAAGAAGACGGACGTGGACGGTAATGTCACCGTCTATGAAGCTCGACTTGTGGCGAAGAGTTTTTCACTAGTTCAAGGAGTTGACTACGATGAGATTTTCTCATCCGTAGCGATGCTTAAGTCCGTCGGATTCATGTTAGCATTAGCTGCATTTATGAAATCTGGCAGATGGATGTCAAAACGAGTTTCCTTACCAGTTTTCGTAAGGAAAGGTTGTATGAAATACAATCAGAAAGGTTTTGTCGATCCTAAGGATGCTAAAAGGTATGCTAGCTCTAGCGATCCTTCCATGGACTGGAGTAAGCATCTCGGAGTTGGAATGTGCACTTTGATAAGATGATCAAAGATTTTGGGTTTATACAAAGTTTATGAGAAACTTGTATTTCCAAAGAAGTGAGTGGGAGCACTATAGAATTTCTGATGAGTATATGTTGTTGACATATTATGGATCAGAAATGACGTAGAATTTCTGGAAAGCATATAGGGTTATTTGAAAGTGTTTTTCAATGGAAAGCCTGGATTAAGCTACTTGAACATTGAGCATCAAGATCTATAAGGATAGATCAAAACGCTTAATGGTACTTTTCAAATGAGCACATACCTTGACATGATCTTGAAGGTGTTCAAGATGGATCAGTCAAAGAAGGAGTTCTTGCCTGAGTTGTAAGGTATGAAGTTAAGACTTAAAGCTCGACCACGGCAGAATAGAGAGAAAGGACGAAGGTCGTCCCCTATGCTTAAGACATAGGCTCTACAGTATGCCATGCTGAGTACCGCACCTGAAGTGTGCCTTGCCATGAGTCAGTCAAGGGGTACAAGAGTGATCCAAGAATGGATCACAGGACAGCGGTCAAAGTTATCCTTAGTAACTAGTGGACTAAGGAATTTTCTCGATTATGGAGGTGGTAAAAGAGTTCGTCGTAAAGGGTTACGTCGATGCAAGCTTGACACCTATCCGGATAGCTCTGAGTAGAGATACCGGATACGTATAATGGAGCAACAATTTAGAATAGCTCCAAATAGAACAGTTATTTGGAATAGCTCCAAATAGAGCGTGGTAGCTGCATCTAGGAGATGACATAGAGATTTGTAAAGCACACACGGATCTGAAAGGTTCAGACCCGTTGACTATAACCTGTCTCACAAGCATAACATGATCAAACCCAGAACTCTTGGGTGTTAGTCACATGGGGATGTGACCTTGAGTGTTAATCACATATCGATGTGAACTGGATTATTGACTCTAGTGCAAGTGGGAGACTGTTGGAAATATGCCCTAGAGGCAATAATAAATAAGTTATTATTATATTTATATTTCCTTGTTCATGATAATCATTTATTATCCATGCTATAATTGTATTGATAGGAAACTCAGATACATGTGTGGATACATAGACAACACCATGTCCCTAGTAAGCCTCTAGTTGACTAGCTCGTTGATCAATAGATGGTTACGGTTTCCTGACCATGGACATTGGATGTCATTGACAACGGGATCACATCATTAGGAGAATGATGTGATGGACAAGACCCAATCCTAAGCCTAGCACAAAGATCGTGTAGTTCGTATGCTAAAGCTTTTCTAATGTCAAGTATCTTTTCCTTAGACCATGATATTGTGCAACTCCCGGATACCGTAGGAATGCTTTGGGTGTATCAAACGTCACAACGTAACTGGGTGGCTCTGGGCGCACTCGGTAGGACATCATCATAATGTGCACAATGTGACCAAGGGGTTGATGACGGGATGATGTGTTACGGAACGTGTAAAGAGACTTGCCGGTAACGAGATTGAACAAGGTATCGGTATACCGACGATCGAATCTCGGGCAAGTACAATACCGCTAGACAAAGGGAATTGTATACGGGATCGATTGAGTCCTTGACATCGTGGTTCATCCGATGAGATCATCGTGGAACATGTGGGAGCCAACATGAGTATCCAGATCCTGCTGTTGGTTATTGACCGGAGAACGTCTCGGTCATGTCTACATGTCTCCCGAACCCGTAGGGTCTACACACTTAAGGTTCGATGATGCTAGGGTTATAAAGGAAGTTTGTATGTGGTTACCGAATGTTGTTCGGAGTCCCGGATGAGATCCCGGACGTCACGAGGAGTTCCGGAATGGTCCGGAGGTAAAGATTTATATATGGAAAGTTGTTGTTCGGGTTCCGGAAAAAGTTTGGGTTTTTTCGGTATTGTACCGAGAAGCTTCCAGAAGGTTCCGGAGGATTCCGGAGGGGTCCGGAGGTCCGGAAATTGTTCCACCACGTCCAATACAGTAGCATGGGCTGTAGGGGGGCGCCCTAGCCTTAATGGGCCAGGGGCACCAGCCCCCCCAAGGCCCATGCGCATGGGAAGGGGAAAACCCTAAAGGGGGAGGCCTCCACTTGACTTGGGAGGCACTCCTCCCCCCTTGGCTGCCCCCCCTAGATGGGATCTAGGGCTGGCCGCACCCCTTGGGGTGGGAAACCCTAAAGGGGGCGCAGCCCCCTTCCCCCCTATATATACTTGAGGTTTTGGGGCTGCCAGGGACATGAGTTCTCTCCCTCTATTGGTGCAGCCCTGCCTCTCCTCCTCCTCCTCTCCCGTGGTGCTTGGCGAAGCCCTGCTAGATTGCCACGCTCCTCCACCACCACCACGCCGTTGTGCTGCTGCTGGATAAAGTCTTCCTCAACCTCTCCCTCTCTCCTTGCTGGATCAAGGCATGGGAGACGTCACCGGGCTGTACGTGTGTTGAACGCGGAGGTGCCGTTCGTTCGGCACTAGGATCTCCGGTGATTTGAATCACGACGAGTACGACTCCTTCAACCCCGTTCTCTTGAACGCTTCTGCTTAGCGATCTACAAGGGTATGTAGATGCACTCTCCTTCCCCTCGTTGCTGGTTTCTCCATAGATAGATCTTGGTGACACGTAGGAAAATTTTGAATTTCTGCTACGTTCCCCAACTGTTGGGCCTGCAAGTGCACAGGTTTGTAGGACAGTAGCAAATTTCCCTCAAGTGGATGACCTAAGGTTTATCAATCCGTAGGAGGCGTAGGATGAAGATGGTCTCTCTCAAACAACCCTGCAACCAAATAACAAAGAATCTCTTGTGTCCCCAACACACCCAATACAATGGTAAAATGTATAGGTGCACTATTCAGTGAAGAGATGAAGATACAAGTGCAAAATAAATAGTAGATATAGGTTTTTGTAATCTGAAATAATAAAAACAGCAAGGTAGCGAGCGGTAAAACTGAGCGTAAACGGTATTGCAATGATAGGAAACAAGGCCTAGGGTTCATACTTTCACTAGTGCAAGTTCTCTCAACAATAATAACATAGATAGATCATATAATAAGCCCTCAACATGCAACAAAGATTCACTCCAAAGCCTCTAATAGCGGAGAACAAACATAGATATTATGGTAGGGTATAAAACCACCTCAAAGTTATTCTTTCGTATTGATCTATACAAGAGTTCGTACTAGAATAACACCTTAAGACACAAATCAACCAAAAACCCTAATGTCACCTAGATACTCCATTGTTACCCCAAGTATCCGTGGGCATGATTATACGATATGCATCACACAATCTCAGATTTATCCAACCAACATAAAAGTACTTCAAAGAGTACCCCAAAGCTACTACCGGAGAGTCAAGAACGTGTGCCAACCCCTATGCATAGGTTCCCAATGTCACGAAACCTGCAAGTTGATCACCAAAACATACATCAAGTGGCACATGATATCCCATTGTCACCACAGATAATCACGGCAAGACATACATCAAGTGTTCTCATAAAGACTCAATCCGATAAGATAACTTCAAAGGGGAAACTCAATTCATCACAAGAGAGTAGAGGGGGAGAAACATCATAAGGTCCAACTACAATAGCAAAGCTCGGGATACATCAAGATCGTGCCATAGAGGGAACACGAGAGAGAACACGAGAGAGAGAGATCAAACACATAGCTACTGGTACATACCCTTAGCCCCGAGGGTGAAATACTCCCTCCTCGTCATGGATAGCGCCGGGATGATGAAGATGGCCTCCGGTGATGGGATCCCCCTCCGGCAGGGTGCCGGAACAGGGTCCTGATTGGTTTTTGGTGGCTACGGAGGCTTGCGACGGCGGAACTCCCGATCTAGGTTCTGTTCTGGAAGTTTTTGGGTACGTAGGTATATATGGGTGCAGGAAGTACGTCGGTGGAGCTACGGGGGTCCCACGAGGCAGGGGGGCGCGCCCCCCACCTTCGTGAGCACCTCCCGTATCTCCTGACATGCACTCCAAGTCCATAGGGTGGCTTTCCTTCCAAAAATAACTTCTCCAGTTGATTTCGTTCCATTTTGACTCTGTCTGATATTCCTTTTCCTCGAAACACTGAAATAGGCATAAAACAGCAAATCTAGGTTGGGCCTCCGGTTAATAGGTTAGTCCCAAAAATAATATAAAAGTGGATAGTAAAGCCCAATATTGCCTAAAACATATAATAAAATAGCATGAATGCTTCATAAATTATAGATACGTTGGAGACATATCAGCATCCCCAAGCTTAGTTCCTACTCGTCCTCGAGTAGGTAAATGATAAAAAAAGAATTATGAAGTGTGAATGCTAGAAGGTGCACAAGTTTGATCAATGATAATTTCAATCACCTTTACTAGCATCATTATATGTCATAACAATAGTTCATCTCATAAAAATTTTCATGAACTAGTAACAAGCAATCCACATGTTAAAGCATAGACCATAAACTTTCTTGAAAACTAGCAAACTTCATTCTTAGTCATCAAACAATTGCAATTCATCTTACTTTCAGGAAGAGTCTATGTCAGAGCTTTGGTTTAGCAAACTTCACATACTCAACTATCATATAGTCTTCTACAATTGCTAACACTCACACAATACTTGTGGTTATGAAGTTTTAATCAGACACAGAGAAAGATTGGGGCTTATAATGTTGCCTCCAAACGTATTCACCTTTGGGTGATGTCAACAATAATAGTTCATGCTAACGTACATCCAATTGGATATATATATCAGGATCACCCCAACACAAAGTGCTTGCCAAAGGATAAAATGAAAAAGGGAAAGGTGAAGATCACCTTGACTCTTGCATAAAAGTAAAAGATAGGCCCTTCGCAGAGGGAAGCAGGGATTTGCAGAGGTGCCAGAGCTCGATTTTGAAATAGAGATAAATAATTTTGAGAGGTATGATCTCATTGTCAACATAACAACCAAGAGTTCCCAATATCTTCCATACTACATACATTATAGGAGGTTCCCAAATAGAATGGTAAAAGTTTATACTCCTCCAACCACCAACAAGCATCAATCCATGGCTTGCTCGAAACAACGAGTGCCTCCAACTAACATCAAACCTGGGGGAGTTTTGTTTAACTATTTTGATTTGCTTTGATCTTTTTGGATCATGGGACTAGGCATCCCGGTTACCGCCACTTTCTCGTGAATGAGGAGCGGAGTCCACTCCTCTTGAGAATAACCCACCTAGCATGGAAGACACTGACAGCCCCTAGTTGCTACATGAGCAATTCAGGCATACAAAACAGATTATAATTTGAAGGTTTAGAGTTTGGCACATGCAAATTTACTTGGAACGGCTGGTAAATACCACATATAGGTAGGTATGGTGGACACTCATGGCAAAAACTGGGTTTAAGGATATTGGATGCACAAGCAGTATTCCCGCTTAGTACAGATATTTAGGCTAGCAAGGGGAGAAAGGCAAGCTCAACATGTTTGAATGATCCATGACAATATACTTTAACTGAGATGCGAGAAAACATAACCCATTACGTTGTCTTCCTTGTCCAACATCAACTCTTTAGCATGTCATACTTAATGAGTGCTCCCAATTATGAAAGATGTCTATGATAATATATTTATATGTGAAATCTCTCTTCCTTCAATATTCTTTCATGAATTGTTCAAATGACTAATACAATGCTTGCTAACCGTCAATAAATTTACAACCTCTACTTCTTAGATGTGAAGTCATTACTCCCCATGGGATAAGCAAATGAGTCATATATAATTTCAGATTTATGACATTCAACTCATTCAACAATTTACTCATAGGATATAAGTGAAGCACACGAGTAAACGACAAACTACTCAAACAGATATAAGTGAAGAACAAAGAGTAGCAAATGATTATGCAACTATGCAAGGACTCTCTCTCATTAAAGAATTTCAGATCTTGGTATTGTATTCAAACAGCAAGAAAAACAAAATAAAATGACATTGCAAGGATAGCACAACTCATGTGAAGAAGCAAAAACTTAGGCTCAACCGATACTAACCGATGATTATTGAAGAAGAAAGGTGGGATGCCTACCGGGGCATCCCCAAGCTTAGATGCTTGAGACTTCTTGAAATATTATCTTGGGGTGCCTTGGGCATCCCCAAGCTTGAACTTTTGTGTCTCCTTAATTCCTCTCATATCATGGTTTCTCTTCTTTTTATCAAAAGCTTCATTCACAACAAACTCAACAAGAACTCGTGAGATAGGTTAGTATAAACCAATGCAAAACCTTATCATCTTCTACTGTAACAAATCCTTAAAATTATTATTCAACATTGCATACTAAATGCCTCTGAATATTTAATACTCCTATCCTCAAATAGAATCATTAAACAAGCAAACATGTGCAAACAATGCAACCATAACAGCAATCTGTCAAAACAGTACAGTCTGTAAATAATGCAAGAGTATCAATACTTCCCTGACTCCAAAAATTACGAACTAAAATTCCCACTGTAATAAATTTATCAGAGCTCAATATGCAAAAAGATTCAACATTATAACATTCTCTGACTTTTCTGAGGAATTTTTGCAACAGCGGTAAACTTTCTGTTTTCAAACAGCAACATGCAAACTAGCAAAATAAGCATGGCAAAGGCTATCCTTGAAATTTTTATTGAAACTAAAGATGCAAAATATTATTATAACTAACAGCAAGCAAAAACTAGCAAAAGAAAATGACGCTCCAAGCAAAACACATATCATCTGGCGAATAAAAATATAGCTCCAAGTAAAGTTACCGATGAACGAAGACGAAAGAGGGGATGCCATCCGGGGCATCCCCAAGCTTAGGGTCTTGGTTGTCCTTGGATATTACCTTGGGGTGCCTTGGGCATCCCCAAGCTTAGGCTCTTGCCACTCCTTATTCCATAGTCCATCGAATCCTTACCCTAAACTTGAAAACTTCAACCACACAAAACTCAACACAATACTCGTAAGCTCCGTTAGTATAAGAAACTAAAACCACCACTTAGGTGCTGTAATGAACTCATTCTAAATTCATATTGGTGTAAAACCTACTATATTCCAATTTCTCTATGGTTCATACCACTTAATGCTACCCATAGATTCATCAAAATAAGCAAACAACACAATGAAAACAGAATCTGTCAAAAACAGAACAATCTTTAGTAATATGTATCAAACGTATACTTCTGGAACCCCAAAAATTATG
Organism: Triticum aestivum; assembly: GCF_018294505.1. Lineage (NCBI taxonomy): Eukaryota > Viridiplantae > Streptophyta > Magnoliopsida > Poales > Poaceae > Triticum > Triticum aestivum. The sequence goes on from NC_057795.1 coordinate 409,138,694, forward strand.
AAATAAATTGCTGCACCTTAGTAATTTGTCTATTAATCATCTTCAAAAAGAATCAACATCAACTAGCATAGGATGGCACAACAAGCATAACTTCAAGAT